>NW_024884756.1:10463766-10493334 GCF_019232065.1 Centrocercus urophasianus
CAAAGGTAGTCACTGACAGACAGAAAGACAGAGTGCGTGTGATGCTCTGTAAGCCCTGCAACAGGGAAAGGAAGAGAGTCTTACTGCAAACAGCCAAGCAGCTCAGTGGGCAGAGGAGGGCATGCATCCCTGCTTCTCTCAGCCCAAGCTGGAATGTGAGTATTAATTAGAGCCTTAATCATCCTAATAGGAATGACGTCTCAGTGACCAGTCTGGAAAAAGGTCACTAACAGAACCACCTTCTGCTAATGGTTTTTCATGCTGTACATTTAGCCATTTCACTTCCTGTAGATTCCTGATGACAAACAATACAGGAGGACAGATTGCCCCTATATAAAATTGTACAGGCAAAAAAAGATGCAAATGTAAAGATAGCCATCTATCATCAAGTTCATGACAATTCTGGGTAGGGCCAGGATGACCAAAGTTGGATCTCTCTTCCACAGTGCTCCTACGTGGTGGTAAGCAACTCAGAACTGACCCCCAAAGAGAGTAAAGGAGGATACAGGGCACAAGACTTGCCTGGTCAAGGCAAGGAAAGTAGCAGCTGGAGCCGAGTCCACAAGGAGCACGGAGGAGCAAGGCCAACTGCAGCTGTGCAGAAAGCATCCTCTTCATGCCACAGATCTAAAATGTTTTCCAGGCCCTGCTCTAGATAAAGGCAGCAGTATCTCAGCAGACAAGAATATCTTAAAAGAAAAAACAAATACAAAAAAAGCTCCCCTAACTTGTGTGAAGCACCACCAGGCTCTGCTCTCCTCATATGCTACTGAATTTTTGAAGTATATTTAGCTTTTTAGCTACCAGGCTGCTAAATGCACTTCATTTTCCTTCTCCTGACAGGGAAAGACCTAGGCTAACCTAATTTATTCCCATTTTTAAATACAGCACTTTATCAAATTCATGGAAGAAAGACAATTATTTTGTTTTGAATTAAAATGAATAAACATCATTTCCCCATTTTCCTCAAAATTACCAGTGGTTCATGGGCTTGTGGGCTTAGCTGAGAGGTTGAGAAGGGGCCAAGAAAAATCAGAATTTATTATAAGCTGGTCTGAGTTTTTAATTGAGTACATACAGGCCTTCCAGAGAGAGTGTAGTTTTTATTTTATGCCAAATTATTATAAGGGCTGCTGTGACAGGGCAAATAAGTACATAAATGAATAGAAATAATTTTTTAAAAGAAGTCTATGGCCCAATTTCCCCAGCATTTCCTTACTGGTTTATAAAACAAGCAGAACGTATGAAAATATGTCCTCTAAGAGTGTGACACATGAAGAAACTCCAGTGCTGCCCAGATACCCTCACACAGAGCCTACAGCTGCAGCAATTGGGAAGCACGACAGACCACCGCCCTCGAAAAACAGAGGTGTGGATTTGCTGCTGCGACCTCAGCAACGTTTCTCAAAAACAAAGTGAGAGAGGAATTATTAAGTGTTTTGTTCCTCTCTGTCTGCAACACAATCTGAGACTTACCAGTTCTGAGTAAGGAACAAACAAACTACAGGCACTCTGCTGTATCCCAAAGCCAGCACCTAGATGTGACGCATTGCAAAGTACTTGGCCTAGAATGCTCTTCATTCAAAAGAAGCCTCAGGCATGCAGGTCACAAAGGTAAGGGGCTTCCCAGTGACACCCAGGCTAGTTCTGTCTCCTCTCTCCTCTTGCTGTCCCTGTTTCCTGCTTCCCAGCCAGGCTCTACCCAGGCACAAACCGCAAATGAGATGGAGAGCAGTGTCAGAAGTGCTGAGCTGGTCAGGGCTGAGTTTGGGTACTTGCCTCTAAGCTGTTCAAACACCAATAAAGTACCCATTTGCTTATACTACCCAGATGTTTGCCGTCTAGAAAAATAGATTATTATTTGTGGAAGGTTTTGTTCCATCACGAAAATCCTGTAATAATATATTGGGATCAGAAAGCCAATACCACATGGCACACATCAGTACTGGGCTGGTGGTGGGGAGAAAAAGGAAAGGGAGTCCTTTGACCACTATTGAAAAGTTAAGAACTTCCATCATGAGCTTATCAAAGAATGGCAATTCACTGCCATTCACACTTAATGCTATGGTGGACAAGGAGGGAGGCAACTTGAGAAGTACTGGGTTCCGATCTTCTGTTTCTAAACATGCACAGAAATATGTATCTGTACAACTTACAGGTATAAAATAATTTGTATGTACCTACACGATAGATCTAAATTACAAATGTATAGTTCTTATATATAGAAGTAAAACATCAATCTATTCCATTAATTACATATTTTAATATGATATCATAGTATTTGCTTTTCGATCACGAAAAAGTATAGTTTAAGTAAACCCTATGAATACAAATGGATCTCTATCTCTCCCTTAATACTTAAAGATTTCTTAATAGTCCCAAGTGGTATTTAGAGAGAAGGCTTGGGCTATAATTGAAATGGCATGAGAGGCTGAACCTTTAACAACAAGTGTCTTTCAAATCCTATGCCCATTATGCACTGTAATGGGTACTGAAAAACAAAGCAGGAAGAGGCTTTTCAACATTCTCACTGAAGTCTAACTTCCTCTCTCAGCTCCTGTAAATGAGTTTCACTTGCAGTTGCCATGAAGTTTTTTTAGAGTAGACAAAACAGTGATTTGCTGGTAAGTATCTGTATATAGGGAAATAAAAAATACTCAAGCAGTACTCAGACCAATTTCTTCAAACATCACAGAGAAAGACAAAGAACACAACTCAAGCAGCACACAATTCAAGAAAGCTGCTTTTACAAGGACCGCTTTGATCTGAATGGCTGAGTACTACTGCAAGAAATCCAGTCTGCTCAGCAAACCCAGACAACTTTGTCACTAAATGTCGTGTCTGAACTTACTGTAGGATGCCTGTTAGAGTTGTACCTCACGTGCTTATTACTCCTGAATGATTATGTAGGGGCCTATATAAGCAATGAATATTAAGATGTTAAAACTACAAAATAAACAAGAGAGTTTGGCAAAGCAGATTACAATAACAAAAAGAGAATAGATAGAAACCTTCCCCCTATCCTGGGCTCACTTACAAAACTCCAGCAGAGCAGATCTCCAGAAGAGATCCTTCCCCACTGGTAGCCAGCTCTTAAATAGGTCTAGGAGGGGTGGAGCCTGGCTCCTCCCCTTCCGGCAGCACAGGTGAGTTGCCTTCACGTGCTCCTCTGGTTGACTCATTGCTCACCTCAGGTGATCAGTCAGAGGTTCAGCCATGACTCAGCAGCTCCCATACAGGGCCTTTTAGAATTTCACCTCCACAGTTGGAAAGAAGAAAGGCGAGCTTATCCATAAGAAGCATCCCCAGGCAAGGTGCACAAAAGGCAATTGCTGAATAAAGAGCTGCTAAGGATGGAACCAGACTACTCAGGTGAACAGAGCCATGAAGAGGGCTGGGTTGGTTTCTCTTCTATTCATTAAACCCTAGATTAAGAGATGTTTGATTATACAAACAGGGAGCCACAGCTCAGCCATACAACTGGCACTGGGCACTTGGCTAAGGAGGCAGAAGATCCTGGATAGTAGCACTCTTGCAATTTACTGCACAGGAAATACCTTCTCCCAGGTTTCCTCTCATCTCGCCCATACTTCTCTGTTGTGCCTGTATTAAAAAGTAACTTATCTTCCCAATTGCAACAAACTTAGCTGTATACAAGCAGCACAAGTTTTGCAGGGTTTCGCTACATTTTTTCTGTACCTTTCTTGATAGAGAAACATAAAATCAGTTTGCATGTGTTCAACACAGCCCCCAGTTGGTACATTCTGCCTTCACCTCGCATTCGGTTGGAAACTACTATGGTCCCAGAGGCAGCACAGATGGGAATATTTCACAGGATCTCTTGTATTAACTTTCTGTTTGGGTCTTCCCTGAGCCTCGCTCTTGAGAAGCAGATCACAGCAAGTAACACAGCACAGCAGCAATATTCAAGATGTGCTACCCACAATGCTACCCACAGACGCAGTCAGGGCAGGCACTCCTTTGCCCTGCCAGCACACCGGCAGAAAACCTTGGAACCAAAGGCAAAGTCTACTTTGATGGGCCACTAAGCTTTGTGAGGCTCTGTAGACAACGTACACCAGTTCTGTGTATGCTCACAACAGCTAGCAGGGAACCAGTCAAAAGAGAAAACGCCACTTGATTTTTCACGTGGATTCTAAGAAATTGGTAGAAGTGTCAGACTGGGACTGCTCTTCCTCAACTCCACAGTGGGAGAGAGTCAGCTCTCACAGCAGGTCCAAAGCTTCAGACCGTTCACAGAGTATTTCAGATTGCAGGTAACTTCGTACTGCCTTGGCCTCAGCACTCAGTCCCTACCAGCTCGCCCCCTCTTGCACATCTCACTTAGAGTACCACGCCCAACAATAAAAAAATAACAGTAACAGAAAATAACTTTCAAAAAGGCACCAGGATATGTAATTTTTATTAAATTACACACGGAACAGGTGCCCTTTTAAAGCATGACTCTTTTTCTTACCAGAAGGCTCTTGTAGCAGGTTCCCTAGTGTCAGGTGTAGACTCAAGTGATGAAAGAAAAATACATAAATGTTGATTAAACCTTTGTTGCCATTCACACCACCAACTTTCACACCCCAGTGCCAAGCTGTTAACAAATTCCCATTCTGTTCCAGAAGACTTTTCACAGCTCCTGTCAGAAAAGGGAAGTTTCACGAGGGCAGAGCTTGCTGAAAAGTTTCCGCTCTTGCCACCATCAACAAAAAATGTTTGCAACCAGCTGTTTGTGTAATAATAACTGTGTCCTGCCCAAACTGTGGGGGAATAAAAAGCTTCTTCCAGCAAGGCATGGGGCCACCTTCATGTATATCCCCCAGTATGTATTTGTTTCAAGATATTTACGCTAAGACTCCTCAACTCCCTGAGGAGCTCAGCAGCTCTGGGCAGACCCACAGCAGAGCCTCCTCGGACACACATTCCCCTCCATGTCACGTCTTGTCCCTGGCACGCAGGCTCTGCAGTACAGTAGGCGATGTGAGATGGGGCCCTACGCACAAATCGCGCACCACCTGCTTGAGACTCAGCAGGGCTGTGCGAATGCTGTGGTGAACTGCGGCGAAGGCGGTGTGAAATTGCACAGCAGTTCTCTCTCCTGCCATGACTCCGTTTTTTCCCCCACAAGTAGCTCTTATCTGACATTGGAGACATGGTTCTTTAGAATGTACAAACACGAGAAGTGTCCTGTGAGATGAAGCGAACAGTGGCTCTCCTTTCAAGAGTCAACCAAAGAAACAGACATATAGAAATTATACAATATAGACATATAGAAATTCTCCTCACTCAATAGGTGACGACTGCTACATGCTAGATGAAGATTACTGCATAAGCAGCCTTTGCAAAACAAAGCTTTGACAGTCTCGTGTTTATTATGTCCTAGAGGACATGAGGACGCCTAGGACGATGTCTGAACAACTCAAAGCTGGTGGTGCGCGATGCACCTCCTGATGCATTTCTCATGCAGCTTCTCATGCAGATCCTGTAATGCAGCTGATCACAACGCATAGAGAAGAACTAAGTGGCTGTTTATCAGCATATATTGCTAAATGAAATCAATTCCAACTACTGGAACAGAAGCAGACTTTATCCAGAATGAACAGAGCAAATTAGCCTTATATTTTTTCCTCTTTCTCATATCAGAAAATTATTCTCCCAAATGTATCCTTTATTAAAGTGTTTAGCAACATGTTTCTGTAAACACTGCTTGACAGATAATAGCCCAACATTCTAGAAATTTTCTCACAAAACTAGCCAGTCTCAGATACCTATACCAGCAAATTGCCTCTGCCTGGACCTCATCTCTCTGCTTGCAGACAGTAGCACAGAAGCAAGCTACTTCAGAACAAGCTGCACACTAAAGTTTTGTATGTTAAAATCAGCATGTCCTGCAGTATTTGCCCAGGAAGCATAAAAGACTTCAGAGAACTGGTCCTTTGGTGTGACGATAAGCATGCTGACCAAGGAAGAGATTTTTTTCCTGGCAGATCTTTGAAGTAATTTCTGTCATTTCTAAATATTATACCACCTGATGTTTCTAGTGGAAGGCAATGAATCCCTTAAAGACAAAAACCATGAAGTCTTTTCTATTAGATTAATTGAAACAGAGGTTCAACTTTGATTTTATAGACGAGTTATTTGAGCACAACACCAAATGACAGATTACTAGCTGAACCTGCTCCCTGTCGAAGTCTGTAGTTTAAAAACGCAGTGGCCGTTTCCTCCCTGCACAGTGACTAATTTCCTTTGTGATTCAATCTGTCTCTACTCCTTGGTATTCTCACAGCAGAGAGATGCTGCAAATGCAAGGTTCCCCAAGTGAGATGCTCAGCCAGTGTGGATCACTGCACTGAGTGGCATGCCTCCTCAGAGCAGGTTTCCCGCAAAGCCCATTCCCCTTCATAAGTGCCAAGACTGAAATCTTGGCCACTGAATGCAGCGTGTTCCACATGTTAGCTCACAACATATTGAGCAACCGTGTTAACTGAGATGGATAGTGCTGTCAAACAGGAAGCTGGCTCACCAGGATGGAAACAGTGGAATACAATGAACTTTTACATTTATTGGGAAAAAAAAAAACAAAAACAAGTGTCCCTAAAACGACATGAAATGTTTCCTGTTAAAAAACAAAACAACTATCTTCTCATATAGCTTCTATTGCTGCATTGTATAAATAAATAAATACATTAGATCTGCATGAGCTCTGCCCGTAAGCAGAACCTGAGCCTCTCACAGAGCAGAGAGGCTGACAGAGGAAATGAATCATTATCACCCTGCTTGGAGAGAAGTTTGTACAAAGAGTGCTGCGCTATTAACCGCTGTCTGGAACTCCTGCATTCAGCGCTACGCTGCTCCCTCTGTTTTCGCATTCAAATTCCGAGCTATACAAAGTGACTAAAACCAACAGATAAAATCCAAATCCCCAGGCAAAGCTACTGCTAAACTACCCTAAACTGCAGGGGTCCAACTGATGACATGAGGATGAAACAAAGTCACAGGCTTCTCATCCAAAAGAGAAAACAATGAAATAATCTCCTCAGCATAAAAGTTTCTTGAAATGTGAAATTCATTTTGGAAAGATTTTTCCCGCTCCCCCACCTCCTGCCTGTCTCCCCCATTTATACAATCTTAGGTTTCGTGGTGATATTTTGGGTATAGAGATGAAAGCTTTGTTAATTTTAGATTTTGCTCCTTCCGGAGAATCATTTTCAAAAAGAAGGAATGGTAGAGATTTACAAAGCATTTGCAGCAGTACCGTAGACAAGCAGAAACAAAAATCAGTTTGCACATTTTGCAGTACAGCTATTGGCCATTAAGAGAATATGTATATATAGCCTTATTGTATTCAATACACTGTTTCAAAAATGCTGTTATATATTATAACATGCTGTTCAAAACGGCCCTGATAGAAAGAGACGTACCAGATACCATCTAGCCCTACACTTAGAGGTTCTACCCTGCTCTTCTGCGCTGATTTCCTCAAAGCAGCAACCTGCCTTGAGATGCAGAACAAATGTGTCATGAATACGCTGGCTGATCATTATCACCGTATTTCACACTTCAGCAAGATCCAGCTAATGCTTTCTAGGCAGGCTAACAAGGTAGGTGTTGTTCTACACCTAGTTTAAGATTAAGTAATCAATACAACCGATTAAAACACTCCCAAGATTTCCCACCGATTTTCTTGCTTTCTCCTTGCACTGAACAGCCTGAGGTGCACCATTCAGTCAACACAGAGAAGAGGGAAAAGAACTTTACTGAATACCTTGTGCCTGAGCCGCAGAGCTGTGGGAATACCCCAGAGCCAGGAGCGCTGTCTCCACCAGCTGGCTAAAGAGCACATCTTTGCGAACCAGAACGAACTCAGCATGCTCTTCTCGATTATCATATTCAAGAGAGGCATCCGACTGCTCCACCACACAAAAGACTGGAATCATCAAACCTAGATGGAAGAAAAGAAGTCTGTGAGAGAGGAACAAGAAAAGCGTCACACATCTCTGATAAAAGCTTTCATTTAAGACACCTCCTAGAAGGCTCATCGTAAGTGGATATCGGCCTTTCTTCCCCAGGGGACAGCTTTTGTTTTCTTTCCAAGGGAAATACTGAAGTCTCATCACTTGACTCATTTACAAACCACACTAAAAGCCCCAGAGAATACAATTTAGGAACAAAATAACAGTCAGCATGAGGACAAATGAGATTTTTCTGCTAAGACTTTTTAACACTGAAGAAATTTTCTACAGTTCCTTGAATGCCCTATTCTTGCAGGTCAGGGCTTCTCTACACTAAGAGATCTGAAAACCTGACATGTAGACACCACTGTCCAGCTTCTCTCCACACAGTGACCATCATGGAGATATTGTTTGGGGCTAGTCCCACATGCACTTCTTGGATTGGCTAGGTTAATTCACATACTTCCAGACTATGGCCATCCTACTCGTTCTGCAAAGTAAACACCCTTGCACAAATTTTGCTGAAAATGATAATTTGGTGGTGTTGAGAGCTAATGGACCAGCAGTCCCCGAGAAGCCGGCAGTGTTCTCCCTCTTAATGTATGAAGAGAGTGAGAACAGCTCTCTTAGAAAGAGAATCAAGGATGAGGGTGAATCACAGAAGTAAAAAACTCAGGGAGCGTTCTGGATTCAATTTAATTCTCTTTTACTGTAAATTTACTTTTGTGGTAATGAGATCAAGTCATCTCTGGTAATAAACTGTGAGGCGTGAACTTAAAGGGATCCAGTACTACAGACAGGCCAGAAACAAGCCAATTTGTGGAACGTGGCTTTATAGTACTGCATGTCTGTGCACGGAGGGAAAAGCATGAAAGGGAAACACAGAAAACTTACTGAGTTGGAAGATCCATTTTCATCATTTGCTATAGGCTGTGAAGTGTGTGACAAAGGAAAAAGTCACTACCCCCAGCAACATAAATTTATTAATTGGATACATATATTTTGTTAGCCCCTTGATAAGCTATGAAATATTAAGGGAAAGACAAATCCAAGCCTAAAGCCATTCTCAAAACGTGCTATGTAGAGCTTGCCTGAAAGTCTACTAGTTTACTTTTCACTCCTGTTTTTCAGAAATAAATATGACAATTTCATGTAGATAATATGAAAATAATTATTATGGAAATATTCATGGAAGAACAGATACAGATCACTGCATTCCTGGTCTGGGCACTTCATAAAGGAGGAGAAAGCCAAATGTTGGTTCTCCTTCTATACCAAGCCAATTAATTAAGATCATCTATCAGCAGTTCTAATATCTGCAAACCAGTGGTCAAATATCCCTTCAAAAGGAGCCACACTGCCCTGAAATAGATACAGTCACAGCAGTAACACCTGCTAAGGGACTAGAATCCTCCAGGCTTGAATTTGCAGAGATGAGATTTACTTAAAATGTATTTCAGATACACATTTATCATTTAGTGCCATAGCTGGCAGGGATCAGCTCCCAGTTGGACATTCTAACTGCAGACCAGCAGTAGCTACAAGCCTGGATACCCAGTTCATAGGTTTTAGCATTCTGTTTTAAATCACACCTTCAATAATGGGTAAGTAGGTTACAGCATCATATTGATGCTGCTCCCTCTTTACCACTGACTGAGATAAACCAACGCATTTTGCAAGTTCAAGTAAACAAATTTTAACACACTCACTAAGGAACATACATTGAAAAATATCTCTAGGTGCTTTTCTGAAAAGAAAAAGAGCATGGCTGATTCTGTTCCCACTGAAGTCAGTGACAAAATTGTTATTCCTTTCCAAGGTTAAAAGCTGATTTGTTTGTCCATAAATCATTTAACTAGTTAAAATGAAATTTAACCCCTGTAAGTAACAAACATGCCCTCCCACCAAACGTAGGGTCTGTCACAGCATTCCTGATGGGGCTATTAATGTCTCAACAGAAGAATCAGATAATTGGCCAAATGCTAAGGCTGCAATATCGGTTGTGTAAACCACATTTTGGCAAGACAGTGTAAGTGGGTGAATGCAAACTGATGAGAGGAATGCCGCAGCATCTTCCATCCTCCCGCAGCATGCTGTCCTCGTCACAGAACAGCCTTTCCACCTTTTCAGCACAGAAGCAGCACCTATTCTCCACGCAATTTATGCCCACAATTTACTGTCTTAGCGCAAACAGGACCTCAAATGGCAGAAATGCTGTTGTCACAACTCTACTGTATGGATGGCATGATAGACTTGCAGGAAGCTTGCCTGTGACTATTTTTCAAATGGCCCATCTGAGCCATCCACGGTCACAGGAGCCCTACTACAGAAACAGCTTTTGCAAAAATACCTCTAAGCTCAGTGGCTCAGCATAAGTGACGACAAGCTGCCATTAGTACTTTAAAAACAGAGAGCAAAGGGCAGGTTACCACATCTGCCACTGCTAACACGTTATGATCCTCTTGCTGTGGCTGGACTCTTAAAACCAATTTTGCTTTCCTAGAAATCAAGAGTCATCCGACTTCTTTCCAAGCAAACCTCACTCCGAGGAAATCTCATCTGCTCTGCCCTCTATTTTGAACTGGAAAGAGTTAAGCTATAATATCTCAAATGGATTTAGTACATTGAACTTCTCTTTTTCCTGATATTATCTGAATATAAATTAACATACCTCTGGTACATGAAAATCTGAAGGAAAACCATCTGCAGCTAAAACCAGCACAGTCTTTACACACCAGTATGCACGACGCCTTGTTCCTAGGTGCATAAACGGAACCCCCACCTCACTACAGGGCCCTTACAGAAGAGGGATGCGAGCCAGTCCATCCTCTCCATCATTCCATTGAACAGCTTACAGCAATGCTCAAGAGAGCAGAAGATGAAGCATCCAGAACGAAGCATTGCATGCAGTAAGAAAAGCCTAACTCACAAACCCTAAAAGCCCTCAGCTCTTTTCTCTAGTGTCTGTGCAGCCAGAAGCAGCATCCCTCCTCTTCATACGTACACACAAAAAAGGCTGAAATCCCTTTTGAGCAAAACTCTTGTGCATTTGCTCTCCCAGCTTTAGAGAGATGCTTTAGTGAATGATGCGGTGTAACTCATGGTGGATAACATACGGCACTGAGTTTCACACATGGAGAAAACAAGGGGTAATCTGAGGGCTGAAAAGAAAACATCTTGTTTTCTCAAAGAAGAAGCACAATATGCTGAATTGCACACAAAACATCAGTAACAATTACAAATTATCCAAAAGACTTTTTCTACTTGATACTACTCCATTGAGCTGGCTTAGAAACAGCTCTTCAGTGCTTCCATCAGTGCTTTGAACCCCATCTAGACAGCATTAAGTGTTAGAGGAACATAAAATAAGAAAGCCTTTTAAAAGAACACATGTACACAAGATTTCCCTGTATTCCATGGAAGAGAACACAGAAAGTGCTTCCAGAAGAACAGAACGGTTGGTGGTGATCGGTACCTCCGTATACCAAATATTGTTAAAACACGTCAGAATTGGGAGTTAAGCTCTGCAGTTGCTTTCATGGAGAACTTGTGATGTACAGAGAAGGCTTTGTACATTTGCTTGCATTTTAGTTGAGACTCATCTAAGCAGTAGAAAAATCAAGAAGCAATTAAATATGCAGACGATCTGTGCCCAAATGCACATTTTTCTCCTACTTGCTAGTTTTACTCCATAGTTTTATTTTCCCATAGAGTAACTTATTCTAAATATGAAGAAAAAAGAAACAGGTATGCTATCTAAACAGTGAAAACTCTGGACTCTCCACCACACAAAATATTCATTGAACAAAAGCTTGAAGCCAGTTAAAAATGTTATCAAACTGAAGTCAAGCAGCTCCCTGGAAAACACTTTGAGCTGCGATATTTGCAAGTGCAAGCTGTTAATTTCTAATAGCCAAGAAAAGGACAAGACAGGGAAGACCTTTAAGTCCTGCACTGATTTTTTTGGTTCACTTTCGAATAATATACTTTATCCAGTGCTTCAGATTGAGAATCAAAGGTGGCACTACCAGCAGTCACATTTCTACACATCACCAACTTCCACATGCCCACCCCAGGCGCAGCACCTAAACCAAAGGAGAAAAGGCACCAGAAAAGCTGCAGAGGAGGTTAAACTATTCCAGCCACCACCTCTGCTGCCCATTAAATCGGAAGCAGTGCTTGCTCATCCTAATAAGCGTAATATGAAGATCAGCCAATAAGAAGAGGCACCGATAAAATTTGTGTCTTTTTAGATTAAAATCTGTTTCCATCAGCACAAGTTGTGAGCCCCATCTAGGTGTTATTTAATTTAATCTAATTTGAACAATTTCCAAACATCAGCTTGATTAATTTCAACAGCGTGGTGTTATGGAAAGATTTACTGTACAGGGGTTGTCTAGCACAGAATTAATAAAGAAGCCAGTTCTTAGCCCTGAGTAACATGAGGGTTTAAGACTTCCCAGATTTCTAGTGGGAATACTTCACAGCACAAGCATGTTTTCTTCTGGGAGTGAAACCCACCAAAATTATTAAAAACTGAGATCAAATGGTGGTGTCAAACCCAAAGGAAATCATTCTAGAGGAGAGAGATTTTTATCAAATGAAGAAAGGGGAAAATAAAGTTTTTGTTGTTGCCGTTGCGCTTGGAGTTTTTGATTGCTGTTTGTTTTTTTAACAGAGACACACACAGAGCAATCTCTCTCCAAGACAAAGCAAATTTACATGGTTGGGAAATCAGGACATTTATTCCAAAATTCATAAACTACTGAAAACTCTTCATTACTGTGCGCAGAAAACATTTCCTTTGCAGTGACGGTAGCACAGGTCATTCTCTAACTTAACCATTCCAATAGAGAAAAAAGAAATCAAACCTAGGAAAAAGCAAGCAGCATACGCAAGTGTTTATGTACATACATACCTCCAAGTCCAGTGTTAAATAAGTAAAAATAAAAACTCTAAAGGATGCTAAGATGACTAAAAATCTCATCCACATGCTAAAAGCAGGTTGTTCCCCATCTCCAACTGCCCAACACATTTCCAGTTTGCACTTGATCTACACTGAGACTCAATCCTGAATGCCTTCAAGACGCTAAAATACCGGCAACCTCAGCTGGGCTTCCACATACGAGAGCCCTTCCCTGCAACAGAGACTGTGTCTCTGCTACTAAAGCATGGATTGTCCTGGGGAAATTATCTGGGTGAAGACTCCACACACTTAACAATAAAACATGCTTACACAACTGACAGTAACCACAGGAAGCAATTGAAGTACAGAAGTCCCCGAACCTAATCTGTTTCTGCTTTTTCTTCAGGCGAAAACGCTTCATTCAGCGAACAACAGTGGGGGGAAAAGAGTCCATTTATTTATATCTGTTTGTACTGCTATAGAGCTGATCTTAAATATACTCATCTGGTACTCAGCTCTTTCCCTTTCTTTTAAAGAAATTTGAAAAATGAACCTAAACTGCGAAAGCTGTTTTAAAGAGAGAAATCAGTGTCCACCCAGGACAGGAAAGCCTTGCCAGTTCTGCTCCCAACATCCTGCACCTCTAACTGAAAGGGCAAAAACCAGACGAGTTGGGCAGCTTTTGGTTATTCAGAAATACCTCCTTTTCTGCATGAAAGACGTCCACCCCATATCCAAGTACAACATAAACATTTCTGTTATTATTACTTCAATTCTGAAAAATTAAACACCATCGTGAAGAAAATAAAAAAAAAGTGAAGCTCCAGAGTGCCACTTTTTCAAAAGAGGGATCAGGGTTTGCAGCTTACAGAGATAACAATCTAGTGTGTACTTGATAAATCAGGAGGCTACCTAGATGAACAAACATATGATGAGAGAAGAAAAAGTTATAATGAGAAAAGATCCACGGCATTCTTTTTTTTTTTTTTTTTCCCCTCTAGAGAAAGAAAACCAGAAAGTATTTGAGAAAACAGTTCTGTTGTTCTGAACTGAACACCGCTTTTACCTAAATCACAGCACAGCCCTAGCTGGTGGTAACGTGAGATCTAACCCAGAAAATCCTGCAGAGTCCAAATAAGGCCTGCAGATATAGGATGCATGATGACAGGCTGAGCAGGCACGTCTGTGCCATTCCCACATCCACATATGACTGTTCACACTCAGGAAGGATCAGGCTTGAAGCAGATCCTGGGTACAGCCTGTGTCTGTGCAGTCCAGCAAAGAGGAAGATGAGCTGCAGCTCACACTTTTCAGCAAGGGTCACTCACGTCCACGAAGGCTCACTTTCAAGCTACTTCATACACTTTAAATATAATTAACTTGGACAAAAGATGTGCTGTTGGCACATAACTTAAAATAAATGCACAGTTTGGGTAAATTGTCTGTATTTCAGCCTTCTACATAGCAAAAAGCAACTTGCAACAGTCTCATGATGAGGCTGGGAATTCTTCCACCATAAATCTTTTTTACTGGGGACTAGAGGAGTCACTTTGCAGTTGTTTGTCACCAAGCACTTGGAAACACACGAAGAGAGCTCAGTGTCACACTGACAGGAGGCCAGTGGGAAATCTGTATGTCAAATATCAGAGACAGCACCAGCATATTCACAGATGTACAACCCTATACAAAAAAAAGTGCCAAGCATCTCATTATAATAAGAAGTTTTGTTCAGAGAGAAGAATCCTGCTTCTTGCTAATCCTCTGCTCCCCAGTACGTTCTAGACAAAACACGAGATATCTGATTTTGTACACAGGCAGTAACGTGACGCTGTTAAACTCCTACTCTTTGAGGGTTTATAAGCCTGTTGAAAATAATTTGTTCCAGGATGCAATTTGGTAAAGAAGAACTCAATCCACAGATGATTTTAATACAATGTTTGTCAAAAAAACAAACAAATAAAAAAATCATGTTAAATAATATTACATTGTAGAAGTTCTCTTCTGAGAAGGGCCAGAGGAAATAAACTAAGGACAATATCATTCTCCTCCTCTGTTATTTTTTCTGGCTTTAAATATTCAATAAATCTGTAGGCAGGAAATGCATTTCTACATATTATATTTTAGCCAATGGTGAATGCAAACCACAAGATATTATTTACATCCTTCTTCAGCTTCCAGTCCTTTTTGTGGCTTCAGTCACCCAACCATCACAACTACCCCAGCTCTCAGGAAATTTTATAAAGAAGTCACCAATATCTCTGCAGATGTCCCCTGCTTCTGACAGCTTAACTAGCCAAAGAATCTTTCTCTGAGCTGAAATAACAGCTTTACTGTTTGACACAAAATACTCCAGACCACTATCCCACCACAGAAACATATTAAGAAACTCGTAAGTTGATTCGATAATACTCAGATTTCTTAAAAAAAAAAAAAAAAAAAAAAAAAAAAAGCAGTATTGAGAGCATGTGTTTACGCTAATGAGAAATGAGAAATAAAGAGGAATACGGAATATTTACCTCTAGCACAGCTTCTCCAGCTGTGTGCCTGGGACAGAACTGGTCCTCACGGGAGATGAGGCCTTTTGCTAGCGACAGAGGCACAGCTGCTCCTGGCAGCTCCCCACCTCTGCTGAACCAGTTACAGTAACTCCGTGTCGGCTTGGACCTGCCACCCTGCCCGGGTCTAAGAGAAGGAGAGTAGCTGCTTGAGCTTTGAGCTCAGTCTCTCTGACGCAGCCGGTTAAGCCGGGCAAGGCTAAGGCTGCAGCAGAGCAGCCAGGAGGCAGAAGCAATTAAACAGGAGAACAAAGCACGTCCAGCTCTCCACTCAGCCACCAAAATGAGCAGTAAAAGAGAACGCAGATGTCAAAACACTGTTTTACAGGAGTTCAAGACAGAAGAAGGCACAGCCAACTGCCCCGTTGTCCCAGCTGAGAGTTCCCTGCCAGCCAGCCCCAAACACAAACAGAAGTGCTTATGCCAGCACCAGGCCCGTGTGCTCACCAAGAACCACGCACAGTCCTTCCAGATCACATTGAAAGGCAAAGGCAAGGACACTACTGCTTTATTTTTCCTAAATAAAACAGCTCAGTTGCTTCTATGTGTCTCCCACTTGAAATAAGAAGAAAAAATACCCTACAGCAGTAATTTATAATATGAACTAATGGAAAATATACTGATTTCACTCAAAACCAGTGAAGGAAACACTTTCAAATTAATCTGGCTTTTTTTTTTTTTTTCCTAGTCATCTTAAGCTATTTATTTTCTATAAGTTTTAGGTTTTGGTTTATGTAACTTAAAAACAAGTTTACGGTTCAGGAGGGTTATTTTTTTCCCCCTTTGTCTGGGGGGGCTGCTTTTCTTGTTTTTCTCTCGACTATGTGAAAAAAAAAAAAAAAAAAAAAAGGCAAGGGGGATAAGACTTTCTAAGCTGAGTTCCACCCAGAATTAATTTTAATGACCAACATTTTAAAACCCTGAAAACTGAAACCACTAATAAGCCCTTAACTGGTGGTGCTAGCAGATGCCACCATATTATATAATTTTTAAAGCAAAAAGAAAAACATATTTGAGCAAAAGCATTTTAATGAAGGTTCTATTAACTAGTCTCCTGGTACCAGGATAAGTCCCCTGGAATGTAACAGAAAAGCTTTTGGAGCCGGTTTGAGGTTTTATTTCTGGAGAAGAGCTGTGCAGCGTGCTTAGGCCTTCTGTGGGATCTCCATTGGGACTCACCAGCAAGCTCTTTTCTCCTTCACGTCCATCCCTCTGTGAACAACCCCTGACAAGAAGAAATATTATCATCCTCCTTCATGTTACCAGATGAACAGCTGACTGAGACTGCAGCTACATGTCCCTCCTCAAGTCCCTTTACAGGCTGCTCCTGCTGTAAGACAAGCTGAGTGGATCTGTAATCAGCACCTCTTTCTCTCATATCTTTTAGACACTGGTAGCATTAGAAAAGCTCATTTTTAAGCTGCATACAGGAGAACCCTTTATTGACAAAAGGTAGAAGAAAGCAGAAGGTAGAATAAACCACATTACACACTAAAAGTAATGGACACCAAACCCAGTGGTTACTGACAGCCCTTCATCCTGCTATGCCTTCTGCAAGGGGTTCAAGTAATGCTACACCAACATCATTACCAGATGATAGTTGTTTGGTACAGGGGGACCTCAGAAGCTTTTGTCAGATCTTCAGAAGGAAAGTGAATGGAGAAGATAACCCATAGCTAAAGAAGATGTAGAAGCCATGCTACCATTCCCTGCTCTGGGAAGCATTAGCCTCCCCTTTCCCCGCTCAATGCATGTCCTCACTGAGTGTGCAGTTATGATTTACCATACTGTGGAGCAAGAATAGGATCTGGGGCTCAGTCTGAAATTACACTGCCCACACCTCTCTGCCCTGAGGAGAGAGAACGTTTCTTGAGCGGCATCCCCAGATTCCTTCTTCTTCATGAAGATAATAGGCTGTGGGGAAAACACTCCTGGTTCTGAAGAATAAGACACCACACATTTGACAACTCCTCCTTTGAAAGATTCTCCTTTCAGGAACATTCACTTTTATCAGGCAGCAGTATAACAGATTTTAAAAGCTATAGCATCTTCACCAAACAGGTCATGAGGTCGAGGAACGAGAGTCAACAGATATATCCCCTCTCTCAAAGTACACAGTACACTTCATCTGTTCAGCCAGTAAGCTACATTTTGGGGAGGAAGTGCAAAAGACCTGGTGAGGTCAACCTACCGTGCGTGGGCTCATTGGCTGAGATCCAGCAATCCAAGGTTTTGGGGCTCAGCAGGCTAAATTCCTACAACACTACACTGAACTACTCCAGAGAACCAGATACTCCTGCTGGTGCAAATGCACGTGCTTGTTCAGAGGTGTCAGCCAAAGGGAGCAGATTACATCTGCTATCCAAAAGCTGAGTTGGCTCCCAGCTCACTTCCGGATGCCACTCCAAATGCTGATTTACAAAGCTGCATGGTGCACGACTACAGACAAGGTTGCTGCAGCGAGGATCCCTTTTCATGCACAGTACAGCTGAACGGACACTGTGCTCACAGCTCTCGCATTTGGCTTCAGAGAAAAATGTTTGCCAGGTTCCCCAAGCCTCGGGCCTTCAACAACGTCCGGGTCCTACCTCAAGGGCAGCACAGCTACACATGCTGCCTGGCACAGTGCCTCAACATGCACAGGGCTACAGCCCGAGACGCTGGGGTAGCCAAGGGATCACCCAAGAACCTGTCTCAGCCGGTAATGGTTTAAGAGATTCGGTACTTCTACTGGAAACCAGGTTCATAATTAGGTGAGGGGGGAAAAAAAAGATGAAATAAAAGGCAGCTGCAGAAAAGAAAAAAAAAAACAGCAGATTCTTCTTTCCCATGAAGTAGCAGAGCACTTTATTCTGAAGAAGTCCGTTTTATTACTTTCCTCCTCTCCATGGCATCCTCTGAGCCCATCTATTTGGCAGTATTAATATAATAAGACTCAAACCAATGACAGAAGCATTACCTTCGTTAAGCCAAGCCCAGGCTCTCAGACAATGCTCAAGAAGAGCAGTCAAGCAACAAGCCTACTTATTGCACCCTCACGCACAGCAACTTGCATGAAGTCTACCATCCAGAGCTCCAGCTACAAACTCAACTTAAAAAAGAGAGAAAAAAAAAGCCCATACTTCTGTTATTCTGCATTTTCTCCAAGTCTAAAAATTGGTAGAGTGTATGACAGGTCCACCTCATTTTTCTTAATGATGTTTTTATTATTCTTTCACTCAATTAAAGCAGAAATGGATATTGCATCTTCTGACTGTATAATTGTTATTGTAATCTGTTTTCGATCACTGCTTGGGAAATGGGTCCAAAACAACATAAACTATCCACAGCCTCAGAATACAAGTCATTTTCTTTTACTACGATACTTAAAGAGACATCTATCATGTTGCTCTGCTAGCATGTTTGTATTATGGCAAAAAAGTTATTTGTAAGTTGGGAAAAGACATTATGAAAATCACCTTTTACATCGAAGTATTGTATAACTCATAATTTATAACTACATTTCTTAATAACCACTCAAAATAATAAGATTGGAAATTGTGCACATCTAATTTTAATATATAAATAATGGAAATGCATATAAACCAAAATATGCTCAAAATATGAATTTATATTACTTTGGAAAAATAGCTCGGTTATAGTTTTGGAAATGACAAGCTTCATTTCCAGTATATGACTGTCAGCAAAATTTATGACAAAACACTCTCTCTGAGTTTAGATTACCAGGATGGTAAATAGTTATATTTAAGTTTCCTCACTTATCTGAAGTTTCAGTCCAAGTGTAGAAAAAGTCAGCAGCTTCTAGAGAGTGCAGCGCCAGAGATGCACAAGCAAAGGCAAACTAACCCTGCGGCACCTCGACAAAATACAAGTAGAAATAGGACATCTTAAAAGAGAGAGAAAGAAGGTAACCCTGCGGCTGTACGCACTGATACAAAGCATGGTTCGGATAGAAGAAACGCTCCCTCTTTGGACATTTCTGGCCAGATTCTGCTCTTTTGAAAAGGTGCACTGTCAACAGCATCCTTCCATCTCATTGCATGTCTTTGGAAATAAATAAGGGAGTGTATTTCAGTGGGAGACATTTCTCCCGAGCTATGAAAACACAGTGGGTGTGCGGTTATTTCACGAGATGCCTCAGTTTCATATAAAGCAGTCTGACAGGTTATTTTTATTAAACATTTTCTGAGCCTTTTTACCTTGCTGGCAATGCTACTAACAACACACAGTTAGACTGCTTAATATTGCATGCTCTTCTGCTTAATATTGCATGCCCAACTGATACAAGGACATCAGGCAAAGCAAAATTACTGACAAGGTTTAAACTATCAGGCAGGAAGTGTTGTACACAGAAAACAAGTCACATCCTTAAACTCCTATCTAGAGCTACCTGACTCTTTTCTCAAGTTCTTTCTGTCCTCTTCATAAAGCTACTACAAATTACAACAGTCCTATCTTTTCCCTACCACATCTGCATTTAGCATTTGATAGAGCCTTTAAAACATATCTTCAGTTCAGATGTGCAGTCTCTGCCCTGGCAATAGGATTTAATACTAGCAATGCAGGGCTCTTGCTCAGACTTTTAAGCCACCCTGTAAATTATTTGTGCAGTCTTACTCCAAGCAGAAAAGACTCCTGGAAGGTTTTAAATAAGTCCTCTGACATTAGCAACATCAGTGTTCACATCTTTAAAAGCCAGAGTAACAACTACATTTTAAAAAAACCCACACAATTTCAAATATTGTTTGTAAGGACTTCACATTGTCAGCAGCCTTGAATACAAATAACTGCTAACAGCGGCTGCTGAAATTTTAGTATATTTTTAAATCTTCGGGTGCTGTCAGCAGAGCTCATACAGGTATTTAAAAAGAAAAAACAAAACAACACGGGTATTTAAAATGGAAAAGCAACAACAGAAATAATATTAGTTTACATTTTAAAAAATTGTAAAACAAAGGCAATACATTTGGGAATACAGAATGGTATCTTTTTCCCGTGCCAATACTCGGATCAAAGCGAATGGAGATGGAGGCAAAGTACACCGAACAGCTGCAATACATGCTTCTGCACATGGAATTCAGGAAAAAAAATCTGAATGGTACAACTGCAACAGCATCGGCAACACTGGCTGGCAGAGAAAACAGCGCACATTAAAGCCGCCAGCTCGCTGTGAATGGCCACAACAGCCTCATTGAGATGGGCTAATGGCTCTGCCTGAACTAAATGCAAAGCGTGCTTTCTGTGCTCCTTACTGTTATAACCGATCTGTATGTAACCCAGGAGCACGTACGTCGCCGATGGGTGTTCTGCAACAAGTACTAAGCTTGTCGGAGGCAATTTTTGTTTGGCATGGCTAGAGGCTAGGAAATATTTCTGAAAAGCCATCAGCTGCTCAGGTGCCTTTAGTCTGCTATGACTGCTCCTTTAACCTGTACCAGTGACACATGTCACCACGCGGATCAACGTCCATGACCCAGCACGCTGATACAAGAGGAACCAGTTAGCACAGGACAGCTTCCCAGCGGTAGATGGGCCCCCGATCCTTTGTTTGGCACACTGGGCTGGCCTGAAACCCCGCATGCTTCCAGGAAGACGGCGCTGTGCTGGCAGTCACCAGGGCCAGCAGCAGGCACGGGTTATCTTGAACAAATCCTGACCTGTCAATTCAAAGGGAGTTGGTAATGCTTCATACCTTGGACAACTGGCCCTTTAATCCTCAAGCACAACAGTAGTTACTAATTTAACTAGATTACCATGAAGGACGGTAATTAAAGGCCTAACTTATCTATGCTTTGCAATTTGGGATTCAGAAAAAAAAATCTTCCTCAGTTTTACAGATTTGCAGCTATTTTAAGAAGTTTAAAAATAGGATTTAAAAGCGGGTTGGGAACTGCTCAATCACACACACAGAAAAGAGTTTTCCTAAACAGGTCACACATCTGTTTGGTGAATATAAATACATGCCTGCAGTAAAGCTGTCCTCAGCTCCCACCACCGTGGTTGCCACCGTATTACCACCTTCTGTGCCCCTGCGAGTGGCGAAAATCTGACTGCTCCAAGCAGCTCACTTCAGCTCCAAATCACTATTGTGGCCTTTTCCCACCCCGTTCCAGGCAGACAGCTTTCAGGAAAGCAGTAATAATGAAAGTAACCATAAAATTATTCAGGCTAGCATCTCCATGAGGAGCATTAAACTCAAATACCTTTTAAGGCATTTTAAGGTATGACCCGACACCACCTGAAAGCCTCTACTACAAGCTAGGAACTGCAAGGGCAACTGCAGTCTGCTGAAATGACAATGTGATTACAAGCACACTATGCTGGGCTTTTCCCATTTTTAATCTAGACAAAATATTCAGTGCAGTGAAAAAAAAGAGACGTAAATAGAATACAAAGGCACCTAAAACTTAAATATTTAGGAAAAAAATCTCTAAACTTCATCTTTAAGCATTTATCTGTAACAACAGTTTAAAACTGTTTTTCCTCCTCTGATGTTCAAATATTTAATATAAATTCTGAGAGAGAAAAAGATATTGCAACTAAATTTCTCGAAAGTGTGTTCCTTCACCGGCATCTTGGTGGATTTTAGTATAATTTTGCCATCTTCCTCAGGAAGAAAGAGAATCCTGGGCAGCCACTTGACAGAATCACTCTGGCAAGAGTTCTCAAACAGGCGCCCTACAAATAATTGACAATGAATCTACTCTGACTGTCCCAGCAACAGAAAGGAAAGGCAGGACACGACTTACACGGGGAAGGGAGAAAGAATTAATGGCGACTTCTTCAAAGACGGTTGCTTTTTCTTTCCTTTTGCTCACGATGAGGACAATGCATCAAGTTAACTGATGTGGCTGTGTCTGGGGTGGGGAGGAAGCGGGGAGATGACGCTAAATACTTACGAACTGCTGTGGGAAAAAATACAATCTTGCTACAGCTAATCTTAAATCTCGAATTCAAAATTGCCAGTGGCTTTCTGCAGATGCAACTTAGAGTTCCAAAATTACTCTAAACATCAAATTATGCCTAGGTCACCGAATGGGTGGATACCCTATATTCTGTTTAATGTGTATGTTCAATTGCACATACACTTTAACCGACCGTGTCTTTATTTTAATAACAGGCCGACTACTGAAAACACATAAAGAGAGGCTATTTTTCTACCTCAGCAGAAATACAGCTGATACACTACATGACCCTTCAGGAGCGACTGCTCTATTTATTCTATTTAAGTGACATAAGCGGATTGGAAAAGGAGGGGGAAATCGGGAACAAGATCTGAAATCCACTTTTAAGCATCAGTTGTGGAAAAGAAATCACTGCCTTGCTTTTCTTAAGCTTCAGGTTAAACTAAAAGTCTCTTCCTTGTTACATATTAGAAACGCGTTTACATTTCCTCGTAATTCCTAGTGAATCATACTGGAACAAAAGGCAACATTTTCCAACTATTCTGCCACAGAAAATAGAGTCACGCACTGCTGGTGCTGGAACTAACAAGGATCCGCAGCTCTCGTGCTTCTGTATCTCAAAACGTTCAATTCTTCCAAATAGCTACGTGCTTCCTTTTGGCAGCAAGGAGATACCCCTCATCTAGGTAGGAAGACCATCTGAAACTTAACCTACCCTTCTGCTCAATTAGTAAGGACAACTGGAACTTGCTTCCTTGCTCCTTTCAGGATTCCATAGAGAGCTTAATGCCACCTGACTGCTTAGAGCAGAATAGCAGAGCTGAGCAAGCTCTACTCTTCCAGCTGCATGTAAGTGAGTTTTGCTCTCTATTAAAGTATGCTAAATCCTTGTAAGAGATACAGAAGACAGCAAAGATCCTATGACATTTTTTGCAGAAACAGAATGGATTTTGACAAACAACTCTTTAACCTTGGTCAGCACGTTTGTTGCCCCAAAGAGAGATCAGAACAGCTCTCTCCCTGTACCTGAGCAACATGGCTGTGACACAGCAGAGCCTCCAAGGGCTCACCTCAGCGAGAGCCACCATCCATACTACCCGTGCACCCGACTCCACGTAAGCACGGGAATCGCGCTGCAGATCAGCGTCCCGATCTCACCTCTTGGTTTGAACTGTCTCTGGGTTTTTTTCTCCGTTAATATTTTGTAAATTAAATCGTATTATAGATTGTGAGTCCCTTAACTGTTATTTCTATCAGACTGCATCAAAATAATCTAACCGGCAATTTTTTCTGCAGTCATTTCCTGCCCCAAACCTGAACACGTTCCTAGGCTGTATGTTGGTTCTACGTTTGCACCTCAGCAAACCGAATTTCAGACCAGCTCTGCCCGTACCGTGGCACTGTAAGATGTGCTCAGAGGCTGCAGATGCTCATTCTCTTGGCTCTTCCTAACAAACACACAAAAGCGCACATCCACTTACGCACAAACAGGTTCGTGAACTGTGGTCAACAATTTTACAAATATAAGTTTCTTAGCCATTAATGATTTTTTTTCCCTAAATCCTTATGGAGTGAATTACAAACTGCAAGGAGACGCCAATTCTAGTAAGTGAATGTTACCCAACAGAGACATAAAGCTGTCAACACCACGGTGCTCTTACTTGCTTTAAACTCTCTCCCAGGCTTCATATGTTTTTTAAAGCAATATTAGCCTTTTTTGTTGTTGTCTTCCCAGGAACCTTTATAAATCTGCCTCTCCTGAGCATCTGAACACTTGTGCTTCCTTGTATATGAGTTATGGAACAGCCAAGTTGGATAGCTGCTGAAATGTTTTACAGAGCACTGGGCTGGTCAGGGCAAACAAGAACTGGACTCTAACACCTAGGACTGACAGTAACATTACTGTGAGCAGCACCGGAACTTCTAAAGCCCCTGTTAACTGCAGCCTCTAAGAGCCTGTTTATCTTTTTTCTGACCTTTGCAAGTTTATTACAGCTGTGTAATGGCCTCTGAATTAAGTGCCTTCAGTTTAGGAACGGGGAAAAAAGAAAAAAAAAAAAAAGGAGAGTCATAAAAACAAAATTTATCTTGAGAACAACTGCTCTTCTGCCTGCACTACAAAAGCTGATATCTATACATTTCTCCACTCATAAACCTAGACGAAAAGCTACAAATACCTACAGCAATATAATATTTCTCTATTTCTCAGGGAGTCCCTTAAAAAGAAAATGGGAGTAAATGTAACTGTGACTATAAAACCTTTACCAAAGGTCATCATTCTCATCAGAGCACCAGTCAGTTAGAGCTTATTTTTCTGTTCTCAGGGATTTTGTTCACGAACACACAGTATCAGACCAACAAGACACTTGACAGGGAGAAAGGAGTGTCAGCATTTACATCCCTAAGGCCCAAAAGAACTATTAGTATCCGTCTTTGCTTTCAAACTCTTTATATATACTTTACAGAATTAAAAAAATAACAAACAAAATCCAAACTAAAATGGTCTCTAGCTTCAGTAAACTATTTCAATTTTTTTTTTTTTTTCCTGAAGTTCACGTTCCATTGATTTTAGCACTTATTTTGAGGCTGAAATGTAGGAACAAACTGAAACACTGACAATCAAAGCCCTGGATGTCATTTCATTACATCCTTCAGTAGTTCCCTTTTTATCAAAACCAGGAACAGCACTAAAAGGGCCTTTATCAATATTTGTTTGAAGAGAAGTTTCATACTAATTTGTCAGTAGATTAAAAGTCCTCCTGCTAATGCCTACAGCTGCGTTTCACAAGTGAACAGAAGAAGAATTACGAATGCTGCAGCACTCACTGCAAAGATGCAGGCTTCCAGACATACTGAAACAGTGTGATCAGCATCCAGAAAGAGATCGCTTGGTCACACAGGTTCTTAGAGAACAGACTTGAAAAAGAGCAGAGGAAAAATATCTGGAAATCAGCTGTCGATTTATCCTGAGAGCATTTCCAGGAGAGGAAAAAAATGAAATCAATTTTAAATAGCACCATTATCTTATTAAAGAGACCTGCCTTAACTAATTTAGTATTGAGTATTATAGAACCTAGGTAGGTATTCAAACAGGAATAATTTTCTTCTTGCTTTCAGTATCGATACGGAGTAATGAATAAACTTTATTATGAATCGTTTAAAACTAAAGGGATTCCGACTGCTTAAAAAACACCAGCAAGGAAAAACATTTTCTCATGCATTACCTACTGCCCCACACTTGTACACTCCACCCTGAATCAACGCTAGAAACGAGCCAAAGAGCAATGAATGAAAATGCAAGCTCTTAAAAAGTTTGCTTTCAGAAATGAGTCTTTGTCGTGTGAGAAATCTCCCCTGAGCCAACAGGCCAGATTCAATCTGAGCCACCAATATCATCGTAAAGCCCTAGGAATTCCTTAGCAAACACAGCAGCAATCAGCAAGCAGTATACATATTCCAAAACATTTAAAAACATTCCTTGTAAGTGTACTTCAGTAAGGCCCACGAGCAAAAAGATTCAGCTCTAGAATTTCCTGTAAAACTGAGCAGCAGTAATGCTTCAGTCTCCCAAAGGCATCCAAAACTCCACACATTACTACTCCAGCGCCTTGTATATGATTAACTCGTTGCTTTTTATAATTATTCAATAATTATTTTTCCATCAATTCTTAAGTGGATTAGTGCTACAAGTCTCTCATCGCAAAGCTTTCTTCTCCTCTCCTCTAGGTTAGAAGAAAACAGTTAAGAGGTTTAAAAGCAGACACACAGTGATCCAAGAAACAGAGAAAACCGGAGAGGTTTCTTACCCTTCATTAGGTACAGAAATGAGTCCTACTTTTCTAAAATAAAAGAAAATAAGATCTGCAGCCCCTTAGCAAACCTCAGCAATTAGATCGCCTATTGAGCCAAAGAGGTCTAAATCAGCATCTAATGGAAAATCGCTAAATAAATCTCACGTAGCAGGGAGTCATGTGACGGCCAGCCCGAAGTATCTCTCGCAATGTCATTTACACAAACTCTTTGTGTATAAACAACCGCGTTTGTGTATTCCCTCTCCGCGCGGTTTTAAATACAAATACGGAGAGGCTTTAGAAGAAAGGCAACGTTACGGGTGGCCCGCCCTGCTCGTAGCACACGGCTAATTTCGGATTTTCAAATACGATTTTCCAAACGCGAGGATATGCCGCATTAAATACAGCGGCATCAGAGGTCGGTCGGGAAAAGAGACATTTTAGACAGCCGGGCTGCTTGGAAGAAGAGAAAGCAAAGCAACCACGTGTGTTACTCAGAATCACCCTTAGCACTCCCTGAACGCGAAACCGACCGGCAGCGAGATAGCAGAGTATGAAAGTTACGGCACCGCAGAGAACTGCGGGATCGCTGCAAAAGTAACGCCGAAGAGTTCAGCTGTCAGAGCTGAACCTCGTACGTGCGTCCCCTTCCCCTTTACACCCCGTCGAGCGCTGCCAAACGCAGCCGGCAGCACCTGGGCTCTCCCAGCCGCGAACGCCGCGTGCCCACCGCGCAAAGCCGCACCCGGAGCCGCCCGCCCCGCTCGGGCCCGGCCGCCGTTTCCCGAAGCTCGGAGCCGAGCCAGGCGCCGCACGGCCGGGCCGAGGCTTTCCCGCAGGACCCCCCCGCGTTCCCGCGCCCCGCAGCACGGTTATACCTCCCACGGGCTTGGCGACGGCGCCGTTGGGCCTCCCGCGCGTGCCCATGGGGCTGCCGTTCTGCTCCAGCCTGGCCACCTTCCCGGGGGGGGGCCCTTTGACATCGGGGCTGCCGCTGCCTCTGTCGGGGCTGTCCCGCAGGCAGGGGCTCTCGCTCCTCCGCTCCATGCTCGGGGACGCGGCTCCCGCTGGCAAGTCGCAGTAGAAGGAGCACGGACCTAGGGTGAAAAAAACGAGGGGGCTTCAGACGCCGCCTCCTCCCGGGACCCCGCGGCTCCCGGCGGGTCGAGGCCGGGCGGACTCCGGGCAGCCCCCGCGGGCAGGTGCCGCGGAGCAGGGGAGGGGAGAAGCAGCCTTCCCCCGCGCCGCCCGCCGCGGACCGCCGGGCCCCGCCGCCGTACTTACTGCTTAGAGCCTGGCTGTAAGTTGGCTGAGTTGGGCTCTGTCCATGGATCAAAAGTAGAGAATCCAGGGTGGAAAGTTTTCTCGGTTCCTCCTCGCGCGCCGCTTTCTTCCCTTCTCCCGCTCCCCCCACCCTTAGCCCCCTCCTCGCCCTCGCCCCGGGCTGCGGGGCCGAAGCCCCCTCCCGGCGGGTCCCGGGCGGCGGACGGAACGGAGCGGAGCGGGCGGGAGGGGGCGCGGGGCGGGGAGGCGCGGGGCCGCCGCCGCCGCGGTGCGGAGCGGAGGGCTGAGAGAGGCGGATCCGCGCCCGCGTTGAGAGCGGCGAGCGCCGAGGGCGGGAGGCGCGCGGCGCCCCGCAGAGTCGCTCCCGAGCGGCGCGGGAAGCGGCGACCCCGCGGCGTCGCTTTCAATCTCTCCCTCCTCTGCCGGCGACGGCAGCGGCGGGAGGGACTCGCCGCGGAGAGCGGAGGAGCGATTATCGGCGGCGTTGAATCATCGAGGCGAAGCGAGTCCCGCTCGGGGCCGTCCTCGCGTTCGGATTTGGTGCGTGTGCGCGCGTGTGCGTGTGCCTGACCGTGTGTGTGCGCGGCGCGGCCGTCCCAGGGCTGTGCATCCCAAACACCGCCACCCCGCCTCGCCCCCACAGCCCTCCCCCTGCCCGCCCCCCCGCAAAAACCGCGCCGCGGGGCTCGCTCGGGCCCGGGCGGCGGCGCGGACGCCGGTGGGAGGCAGAGACCCACCTGGCGGGGAGCGGAGCGCCTGGGCATGGAGCGGCGCGCGCGGGGACAGAGAACGGAGTGGAGCCGGACGGGGGGAAGAAGGGAGCGGGGAAAGGGCAGAGCGACGGGATGGGGTGCCGGCAGGCGAGCGGGGCAGGAGGGCGCGGGGACGGGGCAGCGGGGCGGGGGGAGGGCCGAGGGGCAGGGGTGGAGGAGGAGCTGGGAGAAGGAGAAGAAAGGGGGAGAAAGAGAAAAAAAAAAAAAAAGAAAACAAAAAAGAGAGAGAAGAGAGAAGAGGATAAGCCGGAGTTGAGGAGCGGGGACCGACCGGGCAGGAGCGGAGCTGCCACCGGCATCCAGCCCCGGCACACGCTCGGTCCCACGCAGCCTCCGCCGCCCCTCTGCCAGGAGCCGGAGGCCGGCAGCGGCTGGCCCGGCCAACGTAGGGCCCCGCCGGCGCCCGGCTGCAGGCGGTTACCGAGCGAGCCCTGAATAATTGATGGCGGGGCCGGGAGGAGGTGAGAGGCGGCCGGGAGCGGCTGCTGCCGCCGCTGAATTATTGAACAGCGGAACCGCGGGCAGCGCAAGACGCGCGGGGATGAGCGGGCGGGGCTCCGGAGGGGCGCGGTGCGGGCCCGGTGCAAGGTGCGGCGCTGCCCGGCAAGGCCGTGCCCGCAGGCGCGCCCCGAGGGCTCGCAGCGCCCCCTGCCCGGTCCGGGGCCGCCGGAGCCCCGCGCCCCGAGCTCTCTCCGCCCGCCACCGGCGGAACGAGCACCGCGTTAAGGTGGAGCGGGGAAATCGCCGCCGGAAGGCTCGGGCGGACGGCCGGGGGAGAAAAGCGGCGGACGGCTCCGGTGCCCCCCGCCCTACTCCCCCGCCCGTCCGCCGCTCTGCTCTCCGCTTTGCGAGTGCCGCCCTCCACGCCACCCTCCTCACCGGGCCCCCTTAAGAGCCGTGCCTTTTACGGTGGCGCCGGAGGGTCAAAACAAAAAAAAAGAGAGAGAGAGAGAGAAAGAGAGAGAGACAGAGAGAGAGGGGGCTGCGGGGGGGGTGGGGAAAAAAATTGGCACCGGCGGACCCCGCCGCGCTGCCCCGGGCTGAGCTCCGAGCGGTGGGGACGGCCCCGGTGAGCACTCGGTCGTCCCGGCGCGGTGCAGGGAGCGATGTCAGAGAAGCGGCGGACCGCGGCAGGGTAAGAGACACCGCTCGGCCCCGCGACTCCCACCCCCGTCCCGAAAAGCGGCTCCGCCACCGCGGCTGCAGCACTCGCGGCTGCACCCCCAGGCATGGCAGGGCAGAGCGGGGCACCGCCGCCGTGTCGCTGCCCCAGGCCGGGACAGAGCGAAGCCGCGAGAGCGGGTCTGGGCATCCCGCGGGGCCCATCCTCTCCCGTCGTGAAGCAGCCCCGTAGCTGGGAGAAGTGCCGCTTTTCCTTTTGAAAAACCCGAGC
>NW_024884756.1:10493434-10566714 GCF_019232065.1 Centrocercus urophasianus
CCCCCCCCCCCCCCCCCCCTTTTTTTTTTTTTTTAAATCTCACACCGCTGTGCCGTAGGACGCGCGGGGAAGTTCCCTTTTTCCCTGGGTATCGAATAATCGCAGAATGTTCCGTTCTTACCTTTGATGTCCAACTCCGAACTCCCGCGGATCAATGGCCGCAAAGTTGGCGGAATTGGGAATTTGGGACTTCGACACTTCTGGAAAAAAAATGCCAACGGTTTAGCCAGGATCTCCCCGTCTGATTCGTTACTATTATTATATCTGATGATGTGGATGGATGGAAGGACTCAATCCAAGCCCATTAATGAGCGATTTTATAAACGCCGCCGTCGGAGGATCTCCATTCACACGGCGTCAGGGATCTCTCCCAGCAGCAGAGCCGTGCGGATCCCGGGACTTCAGCGCAGCTCCGATCAGAGCACGCCGCCTCGTCAATCCATTAATGTTTTATAGCATGTAAATATTTCATAAAGTTTTTAGGAAAACTATCGATTCTAAATTATTAAACTAGTCAGAAGGGCGTTTGAATAATGCATACGATTAAATACACTTAAATATATATGTGGCAATCGCTTTATTTGCAACGAACCCTCTGCACCTTTACGCGGCCTTTGGTTTTTGCCCGCTTTGCTCGCAGGGCCCCGCAGTGCCGGCATGTCCGCGGTGTGTCCGTGCGGTTGCACGCCGGGCGGCCCTGCGAAATGCTCCTTTAACTTTGCGGCCGGCAGCCGTAAGCGTTTGAAACCGCGGACGCGGAAGCGAAGGGTTTTGTTATTGAACGAACTGGCGAGGACCCGAACCGAGCGCTGTGTCCCGGCCAGCAGCCACCGTTTCGTTAAGGTTAATTCAGACAGATTTTAAATACGAGGTGTTTGCTTTCTTTGATAAGTTTTTCCCAATAATTTTTTTTTCTTTCTGTTTTAAATTACGAATGTTTTTTTTTTTTTTTCCCCTCCGTTTTTATTTTTAGTTTCCATTTTTTTTCCCCAAAAAAAAAAAAAAAAAAAAAAAAAAAAAAGGCGATTATTTCCCGTCATTTCTTCCTGTCCATCCCTGATTTCTTGTCATGGTTTCATGATTTTTGGTTATTGGTCCACTACATGATGATAAAACCATGACATCTCGCTGTAAGAAAAAATTGAGTTTTGATTACTAACTGTGACCTCTTTTTCTCTTTCAATGCGAACTGCAGCGCGGGAGCTTTCTGCCCTCCCGCACCACGCCGTGAGCAGTGTGAGCTCCCCGAGCCCCGCGCTCCCCGTTTCGAAGTTTCCGGACCAAAAAAAAAAAAAAAAAATCTGCACAAAGCAAACGAACAGAACCACCACCTCGGCAAGGTTTGGTTTCCATCGGCCACCGCTCCAGAGGCGGCCGGCGGCGCTGCCGCCGGCCGGGCCGGGCCGGGCCTGGCCCACGCTCGCCCCGCGCGGCTCTCCCGACGGTCGCCCGCGCTGCCCGCAGCGGGACCGCCGAACCCGCTTTTCTCCCCTCCCGGGGTCCCCCCGTCCTCCCGGCGTCTCCTGTAGATCGCGGCGTTCGGGGACGCCGCAGACCTGACGGCGGCTCGGCGCAGCACCGTCGCGGCCGCCGCGCGCCTGGGCTCGGAGGGCCGGCCCGCGGGGCGCTACCTCTGAGCGCGGAGGTCCCGGACAGCGGCGGCCGGCGGGAGGCGGCGGGACGGCCCCGGGTAGTCTGGGCGGGGCCGGGCGGCCGCGGCCCCCGAGGGCTCCTGGCTCCCCTCTCGGCAGCCGGGACTCGAGCCCCGCGCCGTTTCTCGGGGCTGGGGCGTCCCGCCGTCCCCGCTCGACTCGGCTCGGCGCCATCCCCATCCCCTTCGCACAGCGCCATCGCGCGGGCGCCGGCGCAGCGCCGCTCGCCCTCGGCTGCCTCCCGTCCGCGGCCCCTCGTCCCGGCCGGGCAGGGCGAGTAGCACCTGCTGCGGGAGCGGCCGCCCCTCCTGGGCTGCGCCGGGCCCCGCTGCCTAGGGCCCGGTCGCTCCGCGCCGCTCCGCCCCGCCGCCGTCGAAGTTATCCCGCCGCGGTGGTGTGCGGGCCCCGAGCTCTCGCTCGACTCGCTCAGCTCCTCGGCGGCAGCCCCGCGCCGAGCCTTGCTACCGGGGCCGCGCCGCGGTTCCGCCACCACCGGGCCGGGCCGTGAAGCCGAGGCGAAGGCTCGCTTGGACTCGGGACGGGGCATCCCGCGGGGACAGCCCCGGCTCCGGCCCGGACCGCCGGCGGCAGCATCGCCGCTTCCCGTTCGTACGCCTCTGCTTTCCGAGCGCAGCGGCAGACCGCGAGCCCCGAGGCTTGGCCACGCGGTTCCCGACGCCGCTCCGTTCGCACTGCGGGTTCACGCCGTGCCCATCAGAAAAGAAAAACAGAACCAAAAGCGGCTTTAAGGCGCCCGAGCTGTAACTCCGTGATTTTGGAAGGGTGACGTCTATGCAGACCGTGCCCTCGCTTTCTTCCTTCCCCTCGGAGACACTAACGCTGGTAACGCGGCTAAGGGGCCGCGCGTCCTTCGTCGAGGAATTCCCGCGTCAAGGAATTCTCCCGGCAGCCGCACAACGGGGCCCCTCCCGGCTCCAGCCTCTGTCCGCACCCGGTGGCGGCTCGCCCCTCACGCACGTGGCCGCACTCGGGCCTCTCTGCCGTATGCCCTCTCGGCAACTCCCTCACCCTCGCTGGCGTGCGTGGCTCTGCGGTTTTGTACGGATTTTCCAAAATAAATCTTTCTCTATTTTAAACCGTCGGGAGCGGGCGGCGCGGACCCGTGCCCTGCGGCTGCTCTCGGAAAGAGCGCTCCTGGCCAGAAACGAAGAGAGGGCTCCGCTGCCTCCGTTGCGAGCGCGACGCTCTGCCCAGCCCCGGGAACGAACGAACGAACGAACCGGAACCGTCCCGGCCCCGAACGCTACCGGCCCCCGCCTGCCGCCGAGTTGCGGGCGAGCGACGGCGGCCGCTTTCCAGTACGCCGCACTGAGAGCCTGCGCCCGCGGCACGCGTCGCTGTAATTGCGACGATTTGGGTCAATTAGCGACGTGTGAGCCCTTCTGCCCGGCCGGCTCCGGCTCGAGGGACCGGAACCGCCCCGTCGGGAACCGTCGCCTACGGAGCTCTCCCGAGTCCCGTCGCGTCCCTCACCGCGCTCTGCGTTCTCAATCCCGACTTCTACCCGTGCTAACAGGTCCGCTCCTCTCACCCGGCCCGCTCGCGTAAAACAAACGGCACGGAGCGCTCGGAGCCCGCAGCTCCCTGCCCGCACAGCGAGGCACAAAGAGGTGCTGTGGGAGCCGTGCGGTGCCGCCGCCCCCAGAGCCTGCCGCTGCCGGGGCCCGGGCTGAAGGGCTGGGGCTGCGGCTTTATGGTTCTCTGTGCAAATAACGGAGGGCTGCGGGACTGCCCGAGGAAAGGGGGCAGCCACGGCGCGGGATTTCGAGTGAAGACAAACAACAGAGGTTTTATTGAACTGTAAAGGCTGGGAATATCGCCGAACACATCGAGGAAATGCACCCTAATACACAAGAGCAGCAAACGTCCCACGAGAGAGCAAATACCGCACAGGTGCGGCAACGTGAGGCAGTTCGATGCCTCTCGGGTCACGCCGCGAAGCGGGCTTTTGTCCGTCCCCATCCCGTGTCCAAAGCCCCACAACGGCCCGGCGGGCAGCGCTCAAGCACTTGAGATTTCGCGAGCCCCGTGCTGACAACAACAGCGCTCTACAGAGCACTCGCATATGGGGTCCCGGGGGAGGAAAAGGCCAAACCCCGCCGCCTCGCCGCCTGCAAGCAGCCCGCGGTCTTTTCCCGCGACCTCAGGATATCGCCTTCCCTCGCGCGCAGATATTTGCGTGGAGCTCTCGGAGCCAGGGCTGGCACTCGTTCTGCGAAGGGGCACCGGCTGCAGGACCGCCCCCGGCTCCCGAAGGCCTCGGGACCCGGCTGCCCGGTACGGCATCGCACCGCACCGCCCGCAGCCCGCTCCTACCCGCTGGCCCCGCGCAGACAGCCTCGCTTCGGCTCCGGCAACCGACGGGCGCCGTGCCCGCGTGTGACGGGCTGCTCCCGGCCGTGCCCCGAACCGGCCGGCCCGCGCTGCCCTGTCAAGGAGGGGAACGGGGGTACAGACACCGCACGGGCCCTTTTCCCCTCCCGGGGCTCGCGTGGGGACCGTGACGAATTTCGTGTTCGGAAAGGACTGTTGCCGTAAACCACGCGGCGAAACGAGCCCAGAAGCGACGCGTTCGCGGCGGGGATGGGGCTCCGCTCGCTGCCCCACGGCCGCCGCGCTCAGCCTCGCTGCCCCGCGGGAGGCTCGGAGACCTTCCCCGGTCAGCCTCCGAGCGGCCGCGGGCATCTCCGGCCCGGGCCCCCGCACAGTGCCCGTCGCCCCGACACCTCAGCTCTCCGTCAGCGCGGCGGGGATTTCACGTTCACAATTACCTGTAACAATTCGGAGCGGTTTGTACACGAGATACTTTGTCTCGCATCCATCCCTGCGCCCGGTGCGTCTCAGCCCAGAGACACCGTACCTCTACCGGCACCGTCGCGGCGGCTGCAAGGGGAGCGCTCCGCTCCCGGCCCTCCCCGGCCCGCGCGGGGAAAACGAACGCCGCGGCTCCGTCCCGCGCTCCGTTCCCTAAAGCGCGACAACAAAAACTTCATTGAAAACCCTACCGTTAAGGAGACATTGCGAATGAGTGACGGAACGGGAGGCGCCCGTTACCGGATCACCCTTCGGACAAAACAAAGCAGCTCACACACGGCTAGACGAGGTCCTCGATTCTCCGACATATTTGCAACAGCAGTTAGAAATAATAAGAATAAAATAAAATCACGAGATTCGAGCCGGTCACTACTGACTATCTCAGATTTCACGGTCGCTCTCTAGTTTTTTGGTTTAACTCTCCCTTCCCTGCCCCTCACATCATAAAAGCGAGCAGAGCAGCATGGAGTTACCTGTCTGCTTCTCTGAGCCTCCTTCGAGTACAGAAGGTAACAGTCACCTCACCTATTAGCTCGTGAAAGTAATAAAGAGGTGGTAACTCGGAGCTACTACATTTTGAGGATTGTGTCACATGCTGGAGCACAAATAAGGGTATTATAGCCCTAGCTATTACTGGATCCGTTCCTCTGTGCAACAACCTCAACCTGTGGCGCCGCCAGCTTTCTGCGGGCATTGACTTCGTCCCTTGGAGCAGCCCCGCACCTCTCGCCTCGCACCGCGCTCGGCGCTCGGGCTCTGCCAGCGACCAGAACGGGCGCCCACCCAGCCCCGCGCTCGGTGGGGTGGTGGCGGGCGGTTCACTCTCCCCTCGCCCACCAGGGAGGGATTTGCCCAACTTCGGCCAAGCGTCTGCCAGCCCCGCTCTTTTTCTAACGCGCTCCTTGGAAGGGCTGCCCAGAAGTGCGGCCACGCGTCTGTGGCTCCGGCGGCTTTGCAGGGGAGTGCCTCCCTGCGGCTCAGGGAGGGTGTGGAGCGCCCACCTCGAGGGGTTTGCTCAGAGCGGCCCGGTCCTCCCGCTCCGGCCCCGAGAGGGCCCCGTGCCAAGCCTCGCTGAGCCCGCAGCGGTGCGAAGGGCAGCGATGCCGCCACGGGCCGCGCACGGCTCCGCCGGAGAGACGCGGTGTGCGTGAGAGGACGCGGAGCTGCCTAAGACACCGGGCGGGCGGGGAAGCCCTCGCCGCGGCAGCCGTGCTCCGGCTGTAGGGATGAGGAGGGACGGCTCTGCTCCCTCCAGCCCGGGGAGAACGGAAGGTAGCAGAGGCCTCTGAGGTGCCTGCGGCCCGTGGTGCCGGAGGAGGGCGAGGCACAGGTGCCGCGGAGAAGGGACCCGGAGACGGCCCCCCGTCCGCAGGCACTGCCGCAGGACAGGGCACGGGCGGGAGCGAACCTTCCCAGCACCGTCCATGTCCATGTGGGGCAAAGACCGGGAGGCCCTCCCCGTCTCCGTACTGCCCGGCGCCCGTAAGGACAGCCGAGCAAAAACACCGAGCCAACGGCCCGTGCCAAATGCCCGGGCCTTCCCACTCTCCCATCCTGGCCCCCGACGGCAGGACACCCCCCGGCCGTCTCCCTTCGCCCGCGCCGAGCGCTGCCGCCGGCTCGCAGTGAGGCGGAGGCGAGGCGCGCTCGCCGCACATCCCGCCGGGCCCTCTTCCGCTCCCAGACCCGCCGCCAGGGAACCCCCGGCACACGTGCAGCGACCGCAGGCGATCGAACGTCGCCGAGCAGCCGCCCGCCGCCGGCCCTCCTGCCTGCCCCCACCCGAGCCCACCCCCGCCAGGACGGGACGCGCCGCGGTGCAGGGCGGCAGTCGGTGGCGAGGAAGAGAAACGAGGGCATCGCGTTCTCGTTTTCCACCTTGATTACAGGCCCTGCTTTATGGGCGTCGAGCAGGGGCGGCTGCCACCGGCCGGGCCTGGCGCGGGAGTCTCGGCTCGGGAACGAAAAGCACAGAAGCCCAGGGTCTATTTTTTTTCCCTGTACTTTTGATGAAGACAATTAAGTAACCCGCACAAAGCGGCGGCCCCTCCCTTTTAACTGTTTCCTCATTTCTGCCGCGACAGTTTACCATTGTGGCTAAAACGAGTTTCCCGATCCTTTCCCAGAAATGAGAAACAACAGCTAATAAAGTAGCAAAACGTGCGGTAGGCTGCTGGGAAACCAGGCATGGAAAGTGGCCGTGCGACTGCCAGGCTGCAGTTCTCTTTCGTTTATGACCTCGTTACCCCGATCCCGAGCCCAGGCTGCCGCCAAGCGTGCACCCCCGAGCTGGCAGCGCACCGATTCCCCCTTGGGGGCAGCAGCGTCCCCGCAGTTCCCCCCCCGGCCCCCGCTCCCCGTCCCATTTTGCATAGGGGCGGATTGCCCAGCAAGGCAACGCGCTGAGGTCCGGGCTGTGCCTTCCCAGGGCCGCTTGCCGCAATACAATGGAACGCGGCGAGCCTTTTCGGTGATATACGTTGCAACCAAGAAAAGCTATGGGAGCGCCCAAGAATTAACGCTTTTCATTTTGAGATTTCTACAAATATCTGCAAATAGTGCCTACGAGTGATTTTGCTGCGTTCCAGTTTCCTACACATGAAGTAATGCACAGCTGCAATCTAGTCCCTTCTCCCTCCAAAAGCTTTCAGCAGCCAGTTAAGCCACGTGTAGAAGAGAACTGGGAGACCCGAGGTGTGCGCGATCAGTAACTCCCATAGGGAGATGGGGAGAGGAGAGCACTGCCAGTCCTCCCTGGTGTGACCCGCCTGAAGACAAAGCCAGCTTAGCAGACTGTAGAGGATCACGGAGCAAAGCCTACATCAACGCTCCACCTGCAGGAGAGAAACTCACAGCTCAGCCAGCCACCAGACGGAACATACGCAGCTCTACCTGCTGTGCACAGACACGAGATAGAGGAGCTGGTTATTTGTAACAACTAGCAGAGAATATTCTTTAAGGTAAACGTGGATACAATATTATGCAGAGTCTGATCTCAGCGCTGCCCACTTGTATCCTCACTGATTCATTTCCCAATATGAGTTTAATTGCGTGATTTGTTATTTTTATTTTCCTGCCTTAAACAACAGCTAATGAAGACATTACCAAGCAGTTTGCTCCCTTTCCTTTCTGTAGCTCTTGCTCGGTGTGAGTGGAAGCGGGCACTGTGAACAATTTGTCTTTGAGTCAAGGTCATGATCCTGTGGCAGCCTGAACACAGCGCTGCCTTGGAAGCCAAGGGCATCCTAGCACAGGGACAGCTAAGGGATCGTGCCACTTGTTTGTAACACAATCTGGAATGGTTTTGAATGGGAAACCATTCTAAGAGCTGATCGTATTATCCTGATACAGCCTTTCTCCTGGTTAAAAAACCCCATATTTGTACTGCTCTTTCTATATGCTCACGAAATCTCTCATTCAGAGGTAGTGCTGACATTTCCTAGAAGTCCTTGGGTAATGGCTGCTTTGATGCAGTTTCTATTGTACTCACTATTGCTCCTAGAAAAGTGAAGTTATTGGAAGATACATTTGGTTTTACTTACGGCTTTGTAAAAGGTTTTGTGCTTTGTTTTTTAAACAATTAAAAATAGCTCGCCCTTTAAGAAGTTGTCTTTTTCAAAGCACAAGAATGAGCACAAGCAGGGGAAACAACCTTTGAAGGAAAAATGACTTTGGACAAGTTTGCAATTTCAAATGTAGCCTTTGTTTATACTTGACTGACAAAATGCCTCTCAAACATTCTTTGCAAGGTGATTACATTAGGCAGGGACTATTTTAGCAATTCCACATCTCCCAGCACTGTTGTGTACAGAGATCTGTCCACCCACTTCCCTCACTACAGTCGCAGCTCCTTGAGCCTTTACTTGGCTATCTTTCATCACTTCTACAGTCATGCAAATTTCTCCTGCAAAAAAAGTCAACCTTTTTTCTGCATCACCAAGTCTTTTTCAGAACTTCTGGTGGGCTGCAGAATCGCTTTTGGTTTGCTGATAACCTTTTGGAAGGTTTGTTGTAGCATTTTGCTTAGAGCTACGTTTTCCTGGTTTAACACAATTTTCAAGACAATAAAAAATAATTCCTTTTTCAAACCACCATAAAAAGTTGAACATTTGAATGTTTCACCTCTTGTGGGGGAAAATAATTTGCACTGTAAAACCTTTCTGAATTAAATATCATTCCTTCTCCATTCTACTTTTCCTGTCATTTATTTTTCCTGACAAAGACCCCACAGCCCCTCCTGCAAAGGCAGTGCGCAGATACTTCAAAGTGGCACATTCCTTTTTTCCTATCACCAACTCAGGTGTCAAAAGCCTCAGTAGCCGCTCATGTTCTGGGCTGCCAGGAGAGCTCTCACTGGCTTTGTTTTCCTCATAGTCTGGTCAGCACCACATTTGGATGTTCCTGCTACATTTGTTCACCTCTACTGCAAGCAAATTTTTTGACACAGTTGGGAGGTTTTTAAAATCTCTGTTTTTAATATTTAAAAAAATGCATCCATCAAGGCACATTTTGTGCCAGGTAACACTTGAGGTTCACCAATAGTAAATATGTAGCAGTTCTAAGAATGTTCCTGGGTTCCAGAGCGTAAAGGCCTGCACCACCAAGGGCTTAGATCGGTTCTTGACATGGTATTGGCCTAAGCCAACTGGTGCTCCCCGGAGCAGCCCTTGGGCATGTCTCAAGAGTTAGCCTGGGCCTCACTTCAACCCCTAAAAGCAATTCATGTGAGGCTACCTTGTTTGGTATGGGACATGCTGCAACAAAATAGACCGCTGCAGGCAAGTTAGCCTCAGGAACGGCACCCTTCAGACAGACCAGTACAAGGTGTTGCTTCTGTCAGCTCTGTGTGAGTAAGCTGGAGCAGCATGAGTTGAACATCAGCTTAGGCTGCTGAACTCCAGGTTCCTGCACACTGCTACAAAAATGTACAGTACAGTGTAAGAGAAATAAGTCATCTGAATATGGAGAAAAACAGCCATTTGATGTTGCTGTGACATGCCTCTGTTCAGCTGTACAGAAGCAAATGAAATCAGAATGTTGTTCTGTGTTGTGCTCTCAATATTTAATTCTCCACATCATTATGACATCTGTCCCTTCCTGTAAACAGTGGCATGGCAATCTACAGTGTAACCTTTCAGTGACAACATATCCCCCAACAAATCGACTTCTTCAGCGGTTTGGGGCTGGGTTAGAACGCAGGCAGAGCCCACAAACTTCTCTTTTCCAAACAGAAAAGAGAAAGGTCTCCTTGGTCATCAATTCTTAGTCATTGCTCTCACCATTCAAACAATCATGGCAACCAAATAATCAGATGATTTGTATAAACAGATCCATTCTAAGATTAGCTCACTTAGGAGAAAAAAAATCACAAACAAGCAAAAAATTATTATTTCCCCTGAATACCATTCTAATTCTCATTCTTCTAGGAGTAAATTCCTAATCTAATTCAAAACAACAATTTTTTTTTATTTTTATATTTTTTTGTTAACTACAGCATCGGGATTTCTAAATTCTAAATCTAAAGTACTTAGTCACAGCCTCTCCAATTGTAGAGAAGACCGCTGTTCCATCAAAATACATTGAATAATACCTAGGATTTCGAGCAACGTGTTTCACTACCGCTTCCCCAGTGAGTATAAGCAAAGATAAGCTCCTCATGAAGTTAGATCAGTTACAACACTGAGCAGAACTTTGTTTAAGAAACCAACCAAACGAACAAAATTCCCAAACCATAACTATTGTAATTATTAAGTATTCAGATTTGGAAATACACTCATTACCTGCTTTTGACCCTTTCGCTTTTTCAGGCAGATCAGAGAGAAGGCAGGCTTTTGTCTGTGCCTTGCCTTCTTTATGTTTTTAGTGGTGAAACCTAGAACCTAGATAGCACTTGAATGGAGAATAGAAAGGTAAATAAAGCTTCAGTGGAAGGGGAAGTGCACAGCTGACACTGCAGTGAAGCACAGCAGATCAGAAACAAAGTTTTACGTGGTGTCTGAGCAGCAATACAGGCACAGCTTCCTGATGGCGCTGCCAGTGTCCCAGAGCAAAGGCTGGCATGAGAGACAGACAGTGTGTCTTTTCAAGGTGGAGTGCAAGTGCTGGAGGAACTTTGCTAAGGGTTATCATCACATTCAGTGAACCTAAATTAGTAACTGACAGCCTAGATTTTTTTGTTTTGCTGTCTGATGGAAAGTTTCCAGAAGTTGCTCAGGGAAGAGGAGGGTGGTAATAGGAGGCGTAACAGATTAAAATTCAGATACTTAAAGCGTGCAGATTTTCAGTACAGGAAAAGGATTTGCTAAGGACTAGGAGCAGTACAGAAAACATTTTCTTCCAAGGCTATAAAAGCAGATAAAATACAAATCTGAAGTTGTTCCTCCACTGTCCAGAACAAAGCCACTAAGGATAGCCAACTTGCACCAGCTGAAATCCAGCCCTAAGTCATCAAGAATGACCCAGACTGCAATGACACAAAGCGCTGCATCTACCCTGCACAAGAGCCAGAGTAACCTGGGAAAAGCTTTGCCGGATGTGCGTTTAGGCTTAGTAGAGTTGAAGCTACATAACAAATAACAGAAACTGTCCTCTGGGATGCAGTATTGCCATCTTACAACTTCCTCATGAGCAGTTACTTCTAATAATGCCTGATGGAGCTCCTGTCTGACAGTAAGCGCACAGCCTGGCCACTGAGAGGCTCGGGCTACGCTTTTGGTTTTGTTCCAGTTCTGTCTATAGAGAGATCTCCTAGGTGGAGTTTTCAGAAATGATATTGACACAGAAGCACGAGTCTGATTCATCTTCTACCGGATTCAGTCTTTGAAGTCACCAAAGCACAAGCGAGAAGTTCTCCTGCACAAGTCACCTCCTATTTCCTACGTCTGGAAAAGGAAACCAATCTGACGCATTAGGCAATCTTAAATCGTTAAGGGTAAGCCTGCTGACAGTTGCAAAGGGCTTTTTGGTTGTTTGTTTTTAAAATGTTGAACGTGCCAAGTGTGGCTCTTGCTATTTCCCCAAGCAAGGGGGAGCCAAGTGCCTGCACAACTATGGCATTGCTGTTCCACATGAAGGCAGGCTCAAAAAGACAGCAAGGACTCTGTCCCGCTGCTCTCCAGCTTCTCACCCTCTGCATGCACTGAGCTTCACTTTGTGCGAGGCGGAAGCGAGATGAGGAGCTGAACGACTGCCCAAGGCTATGCAGCTGGTCACTGGCAGGTTCCCCAGTCATTCCTGATTCCTCGTGCTGAGCATTCTTCCAGACCAGGCTGCGTCCCAAACTGGGAAAACATTTCCAAAATGCAAAGCAGAATCCAGATTCTCAGATTTTCATTTGGTTTTGGATGATCTACAAACTTTCCATATTTAGAATCAATTTGAACTGTCTGTTGGGACACAAATGTTTGGATTACACATTTTGTCAGTCTCTTTTAATAGTAACATCTAGACATTCCCTAGGAAAAATAGTGTATGCTTATTATCTTTTCTTTCACACGTTTTAAGTATTTTAAAACTTCATTTGGCTCATCACCTGGTCTGGATCAATAGCCAACCCAGCGTAGGAAAGAAGCTAAAGAGATGGGGCTGAATTTTACATATATAAAAATCAGTGTCAAAATTCCCACTTCTGCACTTACATCCAGAGCAGGTTTCTGTACCGTTGCACAAATAACAAAGCTAAAATGTGCTAACTTGTTGATATTCAATCACCATTTTAAGGACCAATAAGCTTGAATTTTAAGTTTCTCCGCAATAAATACCACTAACATTCTTTCCCTTTTGCTGTAGAGAGCGCTCAAACATTGAATACGGCTCCAGATGATTCCCTTATCTATCCTGTTTTTGAAGAACTCTGAGACTTGTGTAGCGTGACAAATTAAAACAATCTTGTTAAAGTCAACTAGAATTTGGAATAGTACCTAAAAACAAACAACAACAACAACAAAAATAGAAGTTTTGCCCTATCTTTCCACCTTCCATTGTTCTTTGGATTGCTCCACCAGACCTCCTTAGCTCAGACTACACTTTTATTCTATCTCCGAAAACTACCTTTGCTGATACTAAATCAAAGGAGCTAATACACTCTCAGCAAAATCCGGCCCCTTATGCACTTGAAAAATTCATCGCTAGTACCAAGTTGTAAGAGGAGACGGTAGGCAAACTTTGCCAGGTAACATACCTACTGATGTGCTCCTTCATAGGCCACAGGCTCTATGAACACTGCTCAAAGACTATCAATGCAACAAAAATGAATAATCATAGAAACTTAGAATTATAGAGCATCCCAAGTTGGAAGCAATATGTCAACAAATAGGGAGCCATACCCAGTGAAGAAACTTTCAACTTGTTTCATCGTATCTACAGAAAGATGGAAAAAGTTCAGCTGCAAATAAACTCAGAAAGCCTGGAACAGCACAGGAGCCAAGCCTAGGATCACGTGAATGACTTCATCGTGAGAATAAGACTTACAAAGGGTGACTCTTTAACAGACACGCAGAATTTTATGTCCCTGTAGTAATCAGTATGGTACTAAATGAAAGCACTCACCTGCAGCTCAGGCTGAGCTGCTATACTGAGGAACCTGCCTTGAAGAAACCATCAGTTTTCATTTTTGTGCCACTGGCCAAGCTATAAGTCTTGGACAACTCACCAGCACTTGCTAGTCTCTGTCTGACGTTCACCTTCAGGTGAATGCTCTTGGTTTTGGTGAATTATTCTTTTGCTGATCCTGCTGCTTTAGGGTTTAGAGACATTTCATTTAAACACATAGCTATATTTAGTTATCCAAAATGATTTTCAGGATCTTGGACTTTCTCATTTGAAAGTGCATTAGGAATACATATTATTAAAAAAAAAGGCAGCTGCATTTTATATGGGCTACTTGTGACTAAAATCGTGCTCTAGTTCATTGTACTGTTTCTATAGGCTGGCATCCTTGTAAGAAATTCATTTCTCATAACTCGTTTGGTTTTATGTTATCTGTATATTTTAACAACATCCACTAAAGTAGCCTCATGTGAAACACAGAAATCTACTAATCTCAAGAAAATAAAACTGTAAGTGCATTTAATTTCTAATTGCATATGAATCACTTGTCATATTTACATCTCATCTCCTTTCATTCTCAGTGTGTCTTTAGCAAATATTTGGATGCTAGTGGAGAAGTTTTACAATGGTCAGCCAAGAGAATTATGAAGCCATCAAAAAATAATTAGTAACATTCAGCAGATGAGGTTGCTTCAAAGCACTGTTCTGACAAGCAGCAGTACAAAGAACTTGGAAAAGCACCATGAGCCAAAATTCACATAGAGGATCTACTACTTTGCATGGATTTTCTATATACTATATATGTGAAATTGTAAGTAAATAGGCTGAATCTATCAGTCATTGAAATAATTTATTGAAAAGAGAAGATACCAAGCTGCAGAGTGAAGGTCAGAAGCCATCAAATTCCCATACCTTTCCTGCTGGAGATAGAGGCTATGGGAAAATCTAAGAGACCTTTGCACTACCAGTATTTTTGCACAACACCGCTTCCCAAACAGTAGTTAAAGCATCTGGGGACAAGGATCCTTCCATTCTAGACATAAATGTTTCTTCAGAACATTTTCCAAACAACACTTCTCATTCTGATATATATATATTTCCAGTTAAAACATAAACAAATTAAAAGCAAGTGATTTAAAACCAAGATCAATGGTTTCAAGAGGAAGAAAACAAATAACCAGACCTACCCTTCAGCAATTGAATATATTAACTTAACTTTGTCCAAAAATTTACTCTATTTATTAATTCACTACTGCAAAATTCTTTTTTTCAGTCTAACCTGAACAATTACTTATTCTGGATGGACTGTTTGCTTCTCACTTACAAAATATATTGCTTCCAAGAAGAAGCATGGGATAGCCAGAGCTGAGCTTAAACACAGACCTCGGGTGGATGGGCAGCAGTGTAAGCAGAGCCCCAAGTGAGGCTGTTGAGGCCACAAAGGGCTGTTGGTACACTCAGCCCTTGCTAATTATTCATCCAGCTTTCAATTATGGGGGGGAAATAAGCCAAATTAGAGATGAAGCTGTGGGATGCCTTAGGCCAGGTGAGATGCAGGGTACACGTTCATATCCATATTTTGTTGGGATTGAAAGGCACCATACTGTGTCCCTTTGGTCGCAGTGTTAACAACTTTAAGCAGAATTATTTTCTCTGTACACTGGAGCTTCGTCCTGCTAGGCAGAATTCATAAATGTTAGGGAGACTGAGACAGATGTTGGTCAGTGGGGCCTGTTACCCAATATAATACAAAAAAAAAAAGAAGGAGAAGAAACCCTGAACTGAACACACTGAACACACGCAAGAATTGCTTTCAGTGGAGCCGGGAACTTGCCTCAGGCAAAAGCAAAACTGCAGAGGTTACAATATATGCTCTTCCACTCCAGCTCCCAGTAACAAGACCTGAATGGCAGATGTATTATAATTTATTGATAGGCAGGCTTGCACAAACCTTATAATTTCAAATGATAGTTGAGTGCTCTCCTAGTTGATAAGGCATATATTTGAGGAGCTTTCTCAAACTTATTTTTTCCCTGAGTTAGATATGATGTCTAAGTATGAACTTTGAACAGTAAGACTCTCCTCTTCAGACATACTGAACACATACTCGCTTCAGCTGGCAAAATCTGGCTACTGTTACAAAGCAAACTTCAACTGAACTTGTATGAATGATTTTTTGTTTTAATCCAAAAGATGTGATTATTGATTTCTTTATAAGGAAAAACATCTACTTCTGAAAAAAGGTGAGCAAAAGATTACAAGAGGAATCTGTTCTGTAACAAGAGACAGGGTTACCTAAGGACTGTAGGATAACTGAAAGAAAAATCAAATATTTCAGCAGGATCCAATGTAATTCACTGCTGAAACCACCTGTAAAACATAATTCTATATTTCTGCTTGCACGTTTTGTTTGCTAGCACCTGGCAACAGTTTTACCATGGGGAAGATAAGCTTTTGTTCTCACTAAGCCCCAGTCAGCCTAGAACGTGTCTCCAAATCACACAGTGTCATCAGAGTTCCACAGCTATGCCTTGCTCTTTCCCATCCAGGAATTTGGGCTGATGTTTGTTCATCCCAGAACAGCTGGCCATTTGTTAACTGTAATGCTACCTCTTGCTGCCTTTGAAGGAACACAATGAAACCTGGCAGTTGGCTCTCGTGCTTTTATATTTTGAGGAAAACGAAAGCCAGGTCTTACAAATGCATTGAGAAAAAAGTATTCCTCTGTTGCAAACAGGAATTAGGGGAACTAAGTCAACTAACAGCTTTAAAGGGTAGAAGAATCCCAGCAGAAGAAATCAAGCACAGGAGACAGGTGACTGGGATGGCTGGGCAGGACCTGCAGCTTAAACTGAGGGAAAAGAGAGAAATGTACAGGAAGTGGAAGCAGGGTTGTGTAGCCTGGAAGAATATAAGGATGTCTGCGTGCATAGAGATAAGATCAGGAAAGCCAAGGCACAGATGGAGCTGAACTTGGCGAGGGATGTGAAAAATAACAAGAAGGGGTTCTACAGGTACATACACAGGAGGAGACAGATCAAGGAGAGTGTTCCCCTGCTGATCAATGAGGATGAAGAAGTGGCTTCAGGCTTCCTCAGGCAGAAAACGCTGAGGTGCTCAGTAAGTGCTTTGCCTCAGTGTTCACTGGTTTTCAGGCTCCCCATGTCTGCCAGGACCCTAAAGCTCCAGGTGAGGGTGAGATGAGTGGATTCCATCCCACTGCAAAGTGGAACATGTCCGAGATCTCCTTATGAAACTGAATGTATTTAAGTCCGTGGGGCCAGATGATATCTACCCCAGGGTGATGAGGTGAGAGAGGTGGCAGATGTGGTTGCCGAGGTACTCTCCATTATTTCTCATCAATTACAGGCCGGTGAGCCTCACCTCTGTGCCTGGGAAGATCATGGAGCAGATCCTGCTAGAAGCTTTGTTAAGGCACATACAAGACAAAGAGGTGATTCAAGACAGCCAGCATGGCTTCACCAAGGGCAGACTTTGCCTGACCAATCTGGTGGCCTTCTATGATGGAGTGACAGCTTTGGTGGACCGGGGAAAGGCGCCAGATGTCATCTACTTGGACTTCTGCAAAGCCTTTGACATCATCCCTCACCACATCCTTCTCTCTGTATTGGAGAGGTGTGGATTTGAAAGACGGACTGTTTGATAGATTAAGAACTGCTTGACTGGTCACAGCCAAACCATGGAACCAACGGTTCCATGCCTGGGTGGAGGCTGGTCACAAGGGGTGTCCCCCAAGGGTCGATCTTGGGACTGGTGCTCTTCAACATCTTTATCAATGACGTAGAAAATGGCACTAAGCACACCCTCAGCCAGTTTGCAGATGACACCAAAATGGGTGGTGCAGTCAATACATTGGAAGGAAAGGAAGCCATCCAGAGGGATCTGGACAGGCTGGAGAAGTGGGCCCGCGAAATCCTAATGAGGTTCAATAAGGCCAAGTGCAGGGTGCTGCACATGGGTTGGGGCAATCCCAAGTGTTTATACAGGCTGAGGGAAGAACTCCTTGAGAGCAGCCCTGCTGAGAAGGACTTGGGGGTCCCGGTGGACGAGAAGCTGGACGTGAGCCAGCAGTGTGCGCTTGCAGCCCGGAAGGCCAACTGTGTTCTGAGCTGCATTAAAAAAGGGGGTGGCCAGCAGGAAGAGGGAAGTGATCGTCCCCCTTTACTCAGCTCTTGTAAGGCCCCATCTGCAGCACTGCATCCAGGATGGGGTCCCCAGTACAGGAAGGACATGGAGCTCCTGGAGCTGGTCCAGAGGGCTGGAGCATCTCTCCTACGAGGAAAGGTTGAGGGAACTGAGCTTGTTTAGCTTGGAGAAGAGAAGCTCTGGGGAGATCTCACTGTGGCCTTTCAGTACTTGAAGGGAACGTATAAACAGGAAGGGGAATGATTGTTTACATGGGTGGATAATGATAGGACAAGGGGGAATGGTTTTAAACCAAGACACAAGGGAGATTTAGCTTAGATATTAGGAGGAAGTTTTTCACCTAGAGGGTGGTGATCCACTGGAACAGGCTGCCCAAGGAGGTTGTGGATGCCCCATCCCTGGAGGCTTTCAAAAGCCAGGCTGGATGTGGCTCTGGGCAGCCTAGTCTAATGGCTGGTGATCGTTCCCATGCAAGGCGTTTGAAACTAGATGATCTTTGAGGCCCTTTTCAACCCAGGCCATTCTTTGATTATACGATTTGATGAATGTCCTTATCTCATGGCCATACAGCCTTTCAGTTCAGAGATGTAAATGGCACTGACAGCAATGTCCTCTGGAGTATCAATACAGCAGAATTAGAAGGTCACTGAAACAGATGACTTTTGCAATCCTTTTCCACAACATTGTGTTCACTTTTTTTAAAAAATCAGCATCTGTTCTCCCACGTGTACATACACACAAAAGCTGGTAACTCTAACAGCCTCTCTAGGCACATCACTATGATGAGGATGGAGAACACTCATTCTTTGGAGAAAAGGACATCAAGACCTAAAGCACCAGACTTTCTCTTGCTTTCAAGTGGCTTGAACTGCTGCAATTACGTGACACAGCCTGACAGCTGGCTTAAGCTTCTCATCACATCACTTCACTGATGAAAAGCTAACGGCTTAAAAGAAAGAATCAAGCCCACAGTTTGCAAAGCACCTCTGGGTCCTTTCAATATATTGTGTATATCATTCATACACACACATTTGTGAGCGAGAAGGGGGAGGCAGGTCTGGGAGAGATACAGAACAAATAGGAATATAATTAAACCTTAAAACTAATAAGAAAGATCTATAGGAAAGTAATATCACCATGTGATTTTGCAAGTTATTTTTAAGTACAGTATAAAATCAGTGAGAAGTTGAATGTGGTATTCACAGCTGTGATACTAATCACTGGGCTCAGTTACAACACAGATCTGGCCTCAGGTTTGTATTGATTGAACATATATTCAATCAATACAAAAAAAAAAAAAACAACCCATCCCTTTATTTCATCTAGTTCCACAGTGAGTCACCCTATCTATTACATCTGTACTGAAGCTGAGCACTGCAGTTTACCCTCTTCACTGTAAGGATGGCTTAACAAAGACTCGTGCAGCTCTGTTTGTTTTTGTTGGTTTTGGTTTTTTTTGCACTGTGAGCTGAGCCCACTGGTGCTGCTGCATGAGTGCAGCAAGGACAGAAGCTGAATGAAAGACCCTTCTGATGGATGTCAGGACAGCATCTTGGTCCCAGCTGAAATTTGCAACAAGAGGGGTGGTGGGAAGCTAAGACAAATACATACAGCAGGGACTCATAGGCAGTGACTTTGGGATCTTAGGATCAGAAATTTATCACCTGGATTGGATAACAAGGCCCCGAGTTTGGACCCAGTCTCAACAGAGACACATACGGAAAAAGGGTTTTATTGAGCAAAGCATTCATTTTAACTTTCATTCCAGCTCACAGAAATGGTCAAACAGCTTGTTCTATAAAACTGACACGCACACACAGAATATTCTTTTTACAGAAAATACATGAAAGAAAGAGAACAAAAAAGACAAAGATGTAGAATAAAAGCTGCTATATGCTGTTTATGACGTAAATATTACTTACAGTTAATCATCTGTGGGTCAGTGTCTTGTGCACCTCACTGAATTGAACTAAAATGGGTAGAATACAGTGGGTGAAGACATAATAGCTTCACTTTCCTCAGAAGGTGTATGCATGCTCCCACACACAGTGATTGAGAAGGAGCAGAAGGGAGGGTCAAGAATAGCACTGCTGCTGGGGAGAGCTCAGCTGTGACCTCCTTACTCTTACCAAAATTCCTGGTTTTATCAACATCACTGAGACATCCTTCTAATACCACAACAGAAATTGGGTAGCAATTGGGTTTCCTTTCATAGTTAAGATACATGGGGGTATCTCCCTTGAGAAAGAATGGAATACTGAGTAGGAATTCCGTTGTAGGAGTACTGCCTATACAGCCCTGATGAAGTCCGACATTTCACATCACAATAACAAGCATGTATTCTGCAGGAAGGTATTTCAGAGACTGTTGTTGACTCTGCCCTGGAATGTCTGTGTGTAGCAAAGCAAATGATTGCCCTGAGGGGATTTTCCCACTGCTCATAAAAAATGTCACAGCCTAGCCTTGTCCCATCTGTACTGTGCTTTCTTAGGGCAACATCAGTGCAACCCACTTGGAGAAGCCTGTACTGTAAATACTTATGTTTGAAATATTACACAGAACAGTGGCATTTTTTTTTTCCATTTAAAATGTTGAGAAATGAATATATTAAAATCAGAGCACAGAGTAGCACTTCAGCTGCAAAAAGTAGCAAGCAGGGATCTCTGAAATATCAGATTCAGATTCTGTCTTTCTTCAAAGTGAAAAGCAAAAATAGGAGAAATGATGTGGATATTTGCACAGACTCGCATGGCGCCACAGTTCCCACTAGAATTGCAGTCTCTCTGCCCTCCTCTGCCCACGCAGTTTCCTTACTGGGGTTAGGGAGAAGCCTGGCACAAGTGCTTTTACTAGCAGGGGTGGCCTGGGATGTCAGACAGCCCAGGCACATGCATTCAAATTGCCCTATGGTTCCTCTGTCACAAAACCCATTGGATCTAAAGTGTACGAGCAAAATAAATTTGGGTCTGTGATGTTTCTTTACTTCCAGAAAACTCTGAGTGCAAGTTGAAGATTCCTCTTAGAACCTACTATAGGATATGGATGTAAATGGAGCACAGCTGAAAATAAGACAAATCCCAAAACTGCACAGCACTTCCAGCATGAAACAAGAGGCCAAAATCTTCACCAGGCCTGCCTCTGTAGACCAGCACACTTTAAATAGAATACTACAGGAATGCCCTGGGAGCTCTTGCTTGGACAGCACCTTCCAAGCCTGGATTGCTGTCAAAAGCATTCCACCCACATATGACCTGCAAGGCATCAGTGTGGTTTATTACACCACAGTCACTGAAAAGCTCCGTGCCCATGCAGCTTTTTGTTTATAATGGCATCTGCACCATGTCCACAGCTATCAGAAGAACAATGCACTAGAGCATACCCTACTCTAATATTAGCAATTAAGTGCTTGTGATGACTGCACGATGGCTGCCAGAAAGTGCTGAGAGGTGGCATGATCAAAGCCGTAGTAACAGATCAAAATACATGTTAAGGAATTTATTGGGATTTTTTTTTGTTTTATACCTTTGGACTTTCGTCCTTTCTCTCTCTCCTTCCCATTCAAAATAATTCTGTCCATTAATCTCCCCACAGCCATCCCTTCAGAACTTCCCACTGCTCTTTTCTGAACACTTCCTCGTTGTGGCATCCACTTGGATATGAGTTAAGTTAAATAGAATATGGCATACAAAACAAGCTTTTGCTTTTGACACACTAGAGATAAGCCTGCATATTTTGCCCTAATTCACTCTTTCAACTTGCTTCTTGTAAACAAATCTCTCCACATTTGTCTTGGCTCAGGGAAGATGTGAATCTCCAAGTTAAAAGTTTTTAATCCAGCAGCCTAAAATCTAGGGGAATAAAGAGAACATCTTAAACACTCTATAATTCTTGAGGCCCTTTTTATATAGTCTTACATCCCTATTTGTCTCTCACTTCCTGCATAAGACGATGATGCTCCCTGTAGAAGCTGAAAATGGACAGAAATGGAAACAATGGAGCTGACAAGCACACTATCATTATAGGTATTTATATGCTGTGTATCAAATTGATAGTACCTTCATTTGTAACTTTTGCTCATCTGTTCACTATTATTAAATGAGCTCAGAAACCAGAGGAGATTTAGGAGTGACAGAGGGTAATTACACATTTTAGGAGAAGATATTTTTCATGATGAGTTTAGAATATAACAACCCACTGAAAAAAAAAAAAAAAAAGAAAAAACAAACCCAACAACAGCAGAACGAATGAGAGCATTTCAATTCAGCTACGTTGTTGCTGTTCTCAGAGAGCAGACTACCTTAAAAAAACCTACTCACTTTGATTCAAATACTGAAAGAGTTTTTCCTCTTAAATACTTAACTGTTTAATGTAACTATTTTGTAAAGTCCTGTTTTTAATAAAGAATTTGTGTTGTTAATCAACAGTCTTAAGATTTCAATTTTTGTGGGTGATGGGTCTCTTTGCTCTTGGGATGGCCATTTGTACAAGAATTTATCCAGTTGAACCATGAAGGAGCTCTGAATTTTTATGGATTTCGCATCGAAAACCTACAGTTTTGTAAGATTGAAGTCACTACCAGAAAGCAGGTATACTGAGGATGAGGGTTGGCAACAGGGGATGAGAGAAGGTGGAGGGGGAAACTCGCAAGCTGTCCTACCCATATTAGTGCCTGGAATTACTAGCTCCAGCTGAATGAAGGTTTCAGAAACTACTCTTTTAGGAAAGACATGGCATATTGTTTGTTCCCTGGTCCTGTGCAGTGAGGATCCTCTGATGGCAACAAGATCACTTGCCTTGAGTTTGAGGTTTCCATTTCACCTGCTGAACAAGGTTTTACTTCTCAAAGGAATCCCGCAATTCCATACAGCCAGAGAACTATCGTTATCTGGTTATTGCTTTTTTTTCTATACTGAGGTTTGAGTCATTTATCTATTCCTATACACACCATGCCCAGGGCCTTGCCGGAACTCACGGGAAAATATACGTCGTACTGCCTGAAAATGTTACCCAGAAACACTAAAGTCCCTGGCCAAGGGTAATTTCACTTTTTGTGTTGCGCTATCCTGATCAAAAGATATTGCTTTTGCCTCAGTGTAGGATGTGCCAAAACAGCACACTACAGCCTGAGAAACACCAGTGTTTGCCTTAGAACATCAGGAAAAAGGAAAGCAGACTCAAAAGCAGCACTGACTTCCCAAACTGATTCAAGAAGTACATAGCACCCCTAGATGAGCGTCATTTCATAACCTTCCAAATACCACATAGTATGAGCCCAAGAAAGACATTCTCTTCTCCATTAACCTCCACTACCCCTGTTTTATAGCAGAATGTGTTGCTAAGGCTCCATCACAAGTAGCAATCCTGACATTGCACTGCTGGCCACAAGAAGATGGTATCTGTTTACTTGGTAAAGATATTTAGCACTTGTCATTTGACATACTCTCAACTTGTGCAGGATCTGAAGAGCAAATGCAATGATTTGAGTCCAAAGAATAATCACAACTATATTTCAGATAATTGTTCTTTTCTGCTGCAAAGCCTCTCTCCTGAAAAACAGAGTATTTCTGATAGGAAAAAGACATCTGGCAGGACTTGCAATCAGAGTGTATATGGGTATACGTACCATGCCAAAAGAACCACGTTTTCAGTCTTTTCCTGGTAACAGCTAATCCACTGCAAATGCAATAGTTCATCCTTTCTTATCTCCTCATCTTTAGAACTCTCTAACCCAACCTGATACTATTGGCAAACTGACCTAATAAGATGGTATATGTGTATTTCTATATTGAAATAAAAAAAAAAGTTGAAAACATTCATTGTGTTGAAATGTTCTAGGCCAATTTTCTGCTAAAAAGGAGAGATTCAAAAGGTCAGGGCAGTACAGAGTTAGTGGTATATTAGTTACAGTAATTCAGCTTGAAAATTCCAGAAGAAACAACAGAATGGTATGCCATGAATTACAAGACAAGACCACAGCTTTAATCAGCTCTTGGGAAAAGCAAAGCATGCGTTTGGTTGTTGACAGTTGATAAACGGAATTATAAGGTTTAAAGAAACTGGGACAAAGAGGAAGTTCTGCAATTTTTTCTTTTAGTAAACAGGGGTTTTTAAATATTTTTCTTCTTTTTGTTTGTGTATGCGTGTGATTACAGAGACTTCTTTTTTTACCTGCTAATTACATTGATCTACTTTCAGAATTGTTATCACTATTCCTAGTATTCAGGTTTTTAGAGGTTGAGAAGAGTGTGTTTTGAAATAAAATTCAAGAAGCAGAGGAGAGATTCTAGGAGAGGCATGGTTGACTGTACAGTGAAACTGTACCAGTTACAAAAAGCTCTTAAGAGCCGACCTTGGAAGTCTGACAAAGCCTTTAGAAGTCAATGCAGTCAAGTCTTCAAGGTCGGCTCACAGAGAGTTTTGGGAGCCACCGATTTCCACAGTTCCATCACTGCGGAACTTGTCGCCAAGTATTCCTCTTAGTAAAAAAACTCTGCTCCAAAGTTACGTAATCCCAAAATTAAGATAAACCATAACAGTGTTCATCCCTCCTCCTCCTCATCATTGTACTAAGCAAAACTAAACCAATGAATATAGAAATAATGCATTAATTAATGTAGCATATGAATACGGATGGAGCCTGAAACAAGAACTTGTCTAGGCAAAGTGCCCCATCCATTTCCACGATGATTACAGTTCTAAAGCTGGCATGTAGATGTTATACCAAATGGCTGCTGACTGCATCAGAAAACTGCACAAAATTGAATAGCTACCTGTGACTGCCCAGCTTAAAGGTCTGAACGCAAGCAGTAAATGGAACCAAGATTATTGATAGTCTGCTTGACTGACTGTTTAAATCTCATCATTTTCAAGCCAATCTGGTGCAAAAAAATTTTTTGAGTTTAGCTAGCATTTCCAAATGTTTCATCAACATCAGCAGACAGAAAAATGAGAAACTTGCATGCAATACCTGAAGATAAGTGCCTACATTTCAGTAAGTGAAACAAGAAAATATAGCCATATGCAGAAACAGCATAAGGAAATGAGGAGAAGGGACCAATCTGATCATCTTTGTTGATATCATCTTGCAGCAATTAATACTACAAGACAGACACTTTTGTTTGAAATAAGATTTCTTTACTTGATGCTGCTTTGCAGAATCCCAGTGTATGACAGCTGTCGGATTTTCTCCTCTAAAATTTTGCTGCCACAATTTCCTACCAAGTAATTGCCCTCCCAAGCAGGTACTGAAATAACACGGGACAAAGAGTTTGCCAGTGTTCCTTTGTAAAACGTTTGAGTCAGAGGTTAAAGAAATCACTGCTCCAGAGGCTCTTAAACATGTCATTGTCATAATATAAAAACTGACTTACTAACTTAGATTATTTGGAGAGTTAAGTGCTTGTGTTATTGCAAATTAAACTAATTAGTATCATTTCCTGACAGCTGCAGTGAGCTATAGCAATTCCATGATTTTTTTCTTCAGCCGCTCATATGGGATGAAGAGTGGAGACAGCTTTGTGATTTAATGGAATGGAATCACTTTATCATAGTAAGGGCACATCGTTCCATTCTTAGCACAGCTCTGCTGCTGTCTCTGCTCCCCCCCCAGTTCATCAGCTATTATTGCACTATTAACTTATTACATGGATGCCAGAGGTAGACAGATGGAAGTTGCTGGGAACTTTGCAAATAGCCAGACAAAAGAAAAAAAAAAGATAGAAACCGTGCTGGAATTTGCTTGCAGTATTTCCTCTTTTTGGAACTGCTGTAGATTACATTCACCATCCTTTTAACCAAAATTGTAGCTGCCGGTAGAAGACACAAGAACTCATTTTGATACCACAACTGGTTTAATTGTTATAAAGGCAGCTTTCACAAGCTATCACTGATTGGAGCCTCCAGATTATATGAATAATTGCATAAAAAGGGAAAGTTACAGTATGTAATTGGCAGGCATTTAGCAAATCACTCACATTTATCGAGTGTGGAAAATGCGTACCAATCATGGTGGTAAAAGCATTGTGCTTACTTCTACCCAGAATTTCCATAAGATTACGTGGGGAACAATAGCAGACAGTCCCAACAAGCTGTTATAAAATGTCATACTGAAGACTAAAGGTAATCTGATCGGTAAGGAAAAGTCTAAGATTTCTTTAGATGAGCCAGAATGAAATAAAACTCTTGTCCATCTCCCACTTCACAGAAGCCCACACAAATGGATGAAATTACTCTGAATTCAATTATTCTGGAATTCTAACTTTCTAGAGACCATTGGGTCGCGCTTGAACTTTTTCATTAGATCGCTTTGGTCAGATTTGTGCTCTACTTATATTACTGAACTGGCTCCAAAGGTTTGCTCTATCTTAGAGTCATTGGAATAGGCTGTAGTTCTGTGGTTCACAGACTGGATTAATGTTTTCAGCTACTAATTAACTGCTGATCACTAGCATGGAAATTGAATTATCTATAATCATATTAAAATATGTTTTTTTGTTCCCCTCCTCCCTGAACCATTTCTCCTAGAAAGCCTTGATGGAAACAAATGCATATTTTTTGAGACGACACTAATACTTCAGTAAAAAGCTCAAAGGGTCAGAGAAATGAATACTCTTCCTCACTGCTGAGCAGAAACTAAAGTATCATGTCATCCATCTAACGGCTCAGTACGGTTGTTGTTAGCATCACATCCAAGCACCTTCCACTTTTAATTTTCACAACTCACTACAAAATGAGGAACTGCTATTGTTTCCAATTATTATATGTCAAAAGAAGTAAAGTACAAAAAAAAAAACCAAACCTGAGAATTCCCCAGGGTAGCACTGGCACTGCGTTATGAAATGGGGAATGAAACCTCCTTTCTCCGTGTGCCGCATTTGTATGTGTAACCACATCATTTTACATGTCTACAGTCAAATTAGCAGTAGCAGACAAAGGTCCACCACAAACTAGTTGAGGGTCTAGTTTCCAGTCCCTGCTTTCTGATTTCAGAGACATTACGTTAAGCTGAATCAGCAAGTATTCTCCATGGCCACGTAGGAAACACCTCTTCCTAAGCATCTTAACCACGTCAGTCATTATTTTTACATTATGATTGATTTCCATCCTCCACAGTTTCACTTTTTCTTATAAGGATAAGGTTCTAAATTAAAGCTGAGCCAGTCTAACAGCTCTCACTTCAGAATGGGAAAGATGCTGTTCCCTCTACGTCCACTTGACTCTTCTCTGCCGCTGCTGTTGTCAACACAGGCTACTCTTCTCCTTGGCAAAGGACCCCTTGCTGGACTCCTTGGTGAGCTAATTAATTACGCTGCTGACTTGGTAGAAAAATCTTTGGTTTTTAAAACTATTTTCTTCCTTCACAGAATGCATTCCCTGTTACCCTGCAACACAGTTCAGCTCTTGAGACAATATGTTCTTTGTCATGAGATCTGGTGCCTTGGGGTCTCCAAGAAGTTGAACAGTTGGTGAATACCTTTGAGCCGCTCTGGAGACTGCATTTCACGTCCTGCTTTGCTGACCTCTGAAATGGTCCATGGCAATTTGCAAAGCAGATTTAGTCATACTGGCCAACACACAAATAAACTGTATAAATGGAAGCAAACTCATTTACAACTGCCCAGTAGATGGTGTTAGGGGAGTAAGGCAATTGTTTCTTGATCCAGTTTTTTTTTTTCCTCAGATCGTGAATTTTCAAAATGCCTTGCAAGGCTTTGAGTTCGAACTGGCAGTCTTAAGTTTATCACAAGCCATTTGGAAATGGATCAGATTGAGTCCAAAACATATGAATATGCAGCAGGATGGCTCTAGGTTTAACAATTGCCTGTGCATAATAAAATTTAAAAGAAGACTCTCAAAGCCAAACTCTCATTAGTGGTCTATAGTTGCCCAGATCTAAACAAAAACTTGAGCCAGCAGAAAAGAAGGAAGGATTTGATCTTTTGACATTAATACTTTGCCCATGGACACGCATATTATTTCCAGAGCAATGCAGATATTTTTCCCTACTCCTAGCATCAGACTAATCTGCTTTACTTAATTTCAGTATTATAATCAAATTCCTTTGCTTTCCAAATATTTTATATCTGCATTTGCCACACAATAATCAAAGAATTATTTAGGTTGGAAAAGATTTCTAAGATCATCTTGTCCAACTACCACTCATATGGTCCACTAAACCATGTTCCTTAGTACCACATCTAAACATTTCCTGAATACCTCCAGGGACGGTGAGGACGGCGACTCCACCTCATCCCCAGGCAGCCCATTCCGGTGCCTCACCACTCCTTCTGAGAATCATTTTTTCCTAACATCCTACCCGAACCTCCCCTGATGCAATATAAAGCCATTCCCTTTCTTCTTATCACCAGTTACCTGGGAGAAGAGGAAGATTCCAGTCTCATCACAAACTCCTTTCAGATAGTTGAAAAGGGCAATAAGGTCTCCCCCGAGCCTCTGCTTCTCAGGAACTGAACAATCCCAGTTCCCTCAGCTCCTCCTCATAAAACCTGTGCTCCAGATCCTTCACCAGCTTCATTGACCTGCTCTAAACATTCTCTAGGGCCTGGGTGTCTTTCTTATAGTGAGGGACCCAAAACTGAGCACAGTACTCAACACGCAGCCTCATCAGAGCTGAGTACAGGGGATCGATCCCTTCCCTGCTCCTGCTGGCTACTCTGTTTCTAATACAAGCCAGAATGCCGCCAGCCCTATTGGCCGCCTGGGCGCGCAGCTGGCTCATGTTCTGTCGAATGTTGATCAACACCTCCAGCTCCTTTTCCTCTACACAGTCTCCCAGCCATTCTGCCCCAAGCCTGGGGCATGGGATTGCTGTAACCAATGTGCAGGACCTGGCACTTGGTCTTGTTGAACTTCATCCCGCTGACAATGTTAAAAGCTACTTCACAGTGTTTTTTCCTTTCCTCGTATGTACACAGCACAAGGATTTGTGGAACTCAGCTTTCACACCCTTCAGCTCTCACCTGTTCCATCTCCTCCAGCAGTCTGCTTTGAACAAAGAATGACACACTTTCAGGGCTGCAATAGCACTTTTGATGCTTCTCTGCAAGTCCAAACATAATAGAACTTCTAGAATTTGATGTCAACTATTCCAAAGGGTCCTTCTCAGTTTACATCCCCATGGCTACCGTGGATGCAACGTCGTTGGATTTTAATGCATCTAATTCCAGTTGGATCCAAAATACACATGAAGAGTGCATACCAGACTGAAATACCAAATCACAATCTTTTTTTTCCAAAGTCAAGTTTCACATTACAGCTAGGTGACCGTAATCTGGGAGAAACAACCCCCTGCTCCCAATCCTTTTTTTGGTCATTCATTGGAGAATATGGCTTTACATAAAGTCAAATAGGTCTCAAATGGAAATTCCCCTTGAAAGACAATTAATATATGCTGTTGCACCAAATGCATAGATGGCTCCAGTAAAATTTTTCTTGGGTTATAAGGAATTTTATGTGGACTTAATCACAGAATTGATTTACAATATCTATTCTTTCCATCTGAAAAGCTTAATGAGGATTAAAGAAAACATTAAACAAAAAGAATAAAGTTTGGGTGGGTTTTCGGCGGCCGCCGCCCCCCTGTCTTTTTTTTTTCCTAGATAATACCATTCTTCTCCTCTTTATATCAACTATTACAGGGCAACTTGAAAAATGACTGCTTCTTTCCTAAATCAAAGCAAATACATTATAGATAAAATAGCTAGAGCTACAATAGACGCCTTCAGGATGAGTCTCAGAAAATGAACATTCTGGAAAAGTGCTTTAATGCATTTCTGATGCTATTTCATATTTTCTAGTGCTATAAAATGTTACTGATGGTGGTATTCAGTCAAAGCCACATGGAAGGTAAAGGCAAATAACCAGTCTGTAGTTACTGCTAGTAGGGCCAATACATGCACTTAAAAGGCAGAGGTTACACAATTTAAAATGTACATTTCTTTCATTGAGTGGGCCAGATACAAACAGTAGAAATAATAACACTTCCTAGAAATATTTTAATTACTTTAAGTAAATATTTAAGGTCTTTAGCAACTCTATAGGAAAAGTAGTGTCTCAAAAAGAAGCAACATAAAATATGCAGCATGAAGATGGATTGTAAACTGCTATCTAACACTGCGCTTTTCCTGTGAAGCCCTTGCTCAGTTTATCAGACAAAATAAAACCACAACTCCCAGGCAACCAGAAGCAATGATCAATTGGGGCCAAACCAGAGGCTTAGTATTAGAGAAGGGTGAACTTCTCTGAGTTTCTGATTTGAGAAAACTCTTAAGACGTGTTTTGCAGTGCTCACAACTGAATAGGAATATCATTTTCTTCTCCTGTGTTTTAAAAGCCACAAACTGTGCTCAAGCTTTTTGGTTCAGTGAATTGATTTGCCCATGGAAAACAATTTTTAAATACCAAATCAAAACTCTTCTCTCTTATGGATATCACAAAAGCAGAAAAGAGAGCGCCTTATGTTCTTTAGGACAATATCCACATTCCTTCCTTTTCAGACACCAATTTCCCTATTCTAGGTCTTCTCTGACCTTGTATCTCCAACACCATTATTGTTCTCAATGTACTCTCCTTTCCCCATTCCCTACTCTACTGTTCTTAAGATCAATTCTGATTTTATGCCCACTTTTTCCAGTCCCCAGTAAGTGCTTTAAACAAAAAGTAAAACCAAAGGTACATAAGTGCAAACCAATTTTAGAACCAACCTTGTGAAAATAAGTTTGGATTTTAAGTAAAGAATTTTGCCTATCACTAGTTACAAACATGCTTGCAATAAAATAACAGTACAACGAAGACTTCCCAGTCTTGCACCCTTGGATAAAATCAGGGTTTGAAAAAAACAGTGTGTTCTGGAAAGGTGACCTTCCCCAAAAACCCTACAGTTTCCAATTCCTATGCAAATATTGATCTGTGCAGAAGTTAATACTGAAGCCTTATGGTAATTACAGCTGTACTTCAAGATATTCTCACTTAAAAGGCAAATTTCAGTGCAAGTGGTGAGTTATTTTAAGCAAAAGGGAGAATTACTCAGAGCAGGTGAATGAAAATCAGGAGGATACTGTTGCATTTACACAAGGATGGTTTCCTAAGACTTCTATCTCCTGTCATAACCGCCAAAGCGCACAGGAACGCGATTCTATTCGGATGTTTCTATCATCACACTTTATTAAAGGTGAAGCGACACATCCCTGCGGTAATTATTAAGGCAATTCAAGTAACAAGGTCTCTCCATCACAATCTTTGTCATGAGTGATACAATGACAGTAGTTGGTAAACTCGAGCAAGAACTTCCTGCTGTAGAGAAAGCCTGTATAACTCTGGCATTTTGCTTTCTCTGTTTGGTGGATCCTAAGAACTGTGCCTGTGTGTCCTGTTTGTGTTAGTCAACTGCCTTGTGAATAGTTTGCTACCAAGGCCAAATACAGTCTATTTTAGTGTGGATTCACCTCAGCATTCTTAGCCAGTACCTAAAGAGTTAACATAAAAATCAACAGAGCCATTGCTGATACACATTTGATACAATGCTTTTAAAATGTGTCCCAGAAAATGGGAGTAGTCTGATTCTAATTTCAGCCCCAACTTCTTCATATAATTCTAGATGTCGTAAGTGGTTATGATTTTTAAAAAACAAGTCATATGTCAACATGATACATCATTGAAAAGCACTGTGTGATGGTTTCTAGCATTTAAAACTGACTAGTGACTTTGAGTATCTGATCTATCTGAAAGGAGCTCATTTTAGTAAGTTAGAATATCCATCCTCTGAGTGGCAAACTTGTTTAATAGATCTCAGGATGGTCTTACAATCTGATTCCAAAAGGTCTTGAAGATTAGTGACTTGATATCCTAGATGAAGGCAAGCACCTAAAATATGTAATAACTACCTTGGCTCCTAAGAATATTTAGACAAAAATCCTTCGTAGGCATTTCAGGGGCATGATCTCAAGACTGCAGTCTCAAAATGATTGCACCAGTAAGACTTGGTGAACACAATGTTTCTTTATGAATTGGGAAAAAAAGTAAACAGAATTGGGTTTCCTTACCAGAAGCACATTGCCATTTCTGTATTATAAGATAAGTTAAATGAAAGAAGCCAGCTATTGACTTCTCAAGTTACAAGAGTTACCACAATAACAAAACAAAGCTCACACTGCTGATCTATTCCAGAGGTTACGGCCAGTCCTGTCTGGAACGATAGCCGCAGCAGAACCCACATGGTGCAGCAAGGATGAGATGCTTAAAAAATACTGCTCTGCAAAATTTGTCAGGATCCAGTGGCAGACATCCTTGAGATATATTGCTCCCTTGTGACAAATATTGTCTGTTATTCAATTAACGCTCATTTAAACTGAGAAGACAGGCTCTGGGCAAGAGGCATTTGCATTGTGTAGTTAAACAGATAAAATAGTTGTTTGCTTTGTTACACAAAAGTACTCAGTGGTAGAAGTGTGTGCCCTTGTCAGCTGACAACTGCTCTACACCAGAGTGCTACTCAAACATCTACAGCACTGAATCACTATGACAAAATGGAACAGGAATTGTAACAGTCTGACACAACTGTGTACAAGCTTGAGGTGCTGTATTAATAGATACCAAAAGCCATAAAGTCACACGCTGTTGGCTGTCACCATCTACTCTCTTTTGGCACAGACTATTCACTTGACCTAAGTGAAGAGCGTGCATCTAAAGCTCATCCAGCACAGCTGGCCTGGTATTCCTTCCTACTGCTTTCAAGATCAGTGCTCCATGTCACCACATCTTGAAGCAACACAGCTCACACACCCTAAAAATGCTTGTCAACATTCAAGAACAGGAAGAAAGGACAAAGAAATTCACAGTGCTAAAACTGCTGCCTGTACTCATCCCAGTCAGTAATTTAGAAACAATAAGAATGAAATTGACCAGAGAATGACAGTGTGGTTGTCTGGTTCTCAGCAAACATCCTAGAGCCAAAGACTCCCTCAGTCTCTGGCACAGCCTTCAAAACCCCTTCTAGAAGAGTATATTTCCATGATCTGCCACACAAACCTTCCTCTTTGAAAGATCTTCGTTTAATGTGTTTGATTCCAGCCAAGTCTCTCTCATTTACTTCTTATTCCTCACGTCTTCATAAAGCTGGTTTTATTCAGACATTGCAGAGAGCAGACCATTCCTCAGGCTCTACACTCTCAGAATCAGTTCCTTAGACCTCTTTTTTTCAGCTTCAGGGTAAGCAACCAGTCCTGCAGATATCCTTTAAAACCCCACTGCACAGTCCCTCCCTTAAGTGGGAGGTGTTGCCGTACCAATGCAAAAGCTCTCGCCTCCTGCCCTGTCCTTCCCAGCTTTTTTCCCCACTTCTCTACTTTCCCGTGACCTCAGGGTGCTGACAGCAAACAGTCTTCCTGGCTAGGCCCTGCTGGGCTGTTTTATACTTTTCCCCACTATGAAACGAAGTCCTTTAAGAAACTGAGGGAATTACAGTAGATGAAAAGCTGATACAAATGTGTTCTCAATCCTTCAAACCTCTCATACCTATTTGCAGGTTTGGATTGCTTCCTTTTTTATTTAAACAGAATATCTGCTTCCTAAAGCTTCTAAAACTAGCAAGCCTGAAACTTTTTTAATATAATGAACAAGTAATATTGAAATCAACATCCTCCGAATCTCTAGACTGAAACCTATTTTATTTGTGCCTAGAACACGAAAGGGCACGTGTATTGGAGGCCTTGGCTGCTCCGTGTTGGGCTCAGTATGGTCTAACACAGGACATTGAAAATGCGAACCTGTACTCAGCTGCTGCATTAGGACTAAAGACCACAAAGACTCCAGGCTCGACAGCAACATCTGCTTTTGTTTAAATAGGAGTTTTTGAAGGCAGGAGATCAAGAGCTAGTTATCATCAATCAGTGAATACAAGTGTATTTCTAAAAATATTAGCCTTTTACTTCACACCCAAGCCCAGAAGGGCTGCTACTCACAGTCAAGTAAATCTTTTGTACTCTTTGCCACAGGAGCAGCTTCATTAACCACGCTTCCCTTGCTTTAACTAGCCACCACCTAGCCAAATGCAACAACTTCTATAGCTGCTTCACAACAAAGAGTTAAATTTTAAATCTCTAAAAATAAATGCATATGCTATTTTATTTAGAATTTTTTTCTATACGTAATTTTCCCTTACCTGCTTCTCTTTAGAATGAGAATCCTTCAGCACAAAGGCTATTTTTCCATGCTAGTTAGTAAAAAAAATCTAGAGAATTACAAATCCTGAGGTTCCAATAAATTTAATCATGTAAAATTTTCAAATTTTATTTTAATTTTAAAATAAAATAAACTAAAAATCTCCATCCAGTCTTCAGTGTGGAGAAAAATTAAACATAAAAGTATCTTTCTTTTAAGGATAAGAAAGGAACAGATTTCTTCTAGATTTCTATAATTGATTCCCTATCTATTAGGACTTGAATTTCTTTATTTATAGAGTTCAAGATTTTGCTACCAGCTGGATATTTTGTTTGCTTCTTGCCTGTGCCCAAATACTTACATACCACCTTATTTTAAAGGAAAAGGAGAAGTAGTGATGAGAAGAGCACCTACTTCTTAACTGGTCAGGCTGTGATCATGAGCTACTAACTTAGCTTTCGTGAAAGCTGCATTCCTCTTAAAGGACTTGAATATGCTGTTTTCATTATATGAATAAGAATAAATGCTCTGAGGAGAGGAAAGGGCCAGAGGATTCCTGTTCCTATTCCTACTGCTGATCAAGCAAAATCTCCTAACCTGTTGTTCTCATAGTGTCTCAGGACAGCAGAAATAGAAGTAGCAACTAATACTGGAGACACTGAACTTATTTTGAAAGTGTTAGCTCTCAGGTAGCATCTTTTCACACCCTATGCTCATTAAACTGGTAGTAAAGTCATGTTCAAATAGCTAACTTACAGAACACTGGGCTATTTTCAGGAAAAAGCTAACAATGGTAGTAAATATTCATGAGATGCAACCATGCAAACAGTAACAAACAATACCAGTCCTGGATTAGTGAGACTTGGTTCCTGTTAAGACTGCTCTTGGCTGTGGCAAAAAGCATTTCTCCTTGAGTCTTCCTGTGTCAGGATGGCACTACGCCTTACGCACACACAGCCCAGGTCAGCGAGGAGGGCTTTTGCAGTGCATTGCAGTCTGGTAGTGCAGCAGTATGATGCATTGTAATGCAGATTACTGTGATTTGCCACTGCTTGATTCACAGATATGATTGCATCTCATTTCAGAACTAAGCGGAGCCGTCCGTCTGCTCCTTTGTATTCATTCAAAAGGCGTGCAGTGACACTCAGATCATGGCTGCCTTCACCACCAAAAACATGAAAGGAAGGCAGCTTGTGACCTACCCATAACTTCACTCGTTGAGCCCCAAATTCAGTAGTTCACCAGCTCTGGTGTGCACAGCAGTTCCCTTTCTCTCCCATGGGCTCTGACAGGATTTCTATCAATGTAAGAGTCTATGATCTCGCTTTCCTCTTTGGGCAGTTCCAGATTCTCAGTTTCTCCCTCCAGCCAGTTCCATAACAACACAGTTTTCTAGGAGGTATAAGAAATCCCCTGGCAACCTGAAAAACCTCAGAGCCTATATGTAACTTCTTCCTTTAATCTTAACTTAAATAATTGGATCGTTGTATTTCAGAGGTACTGTTATTACCTGTGTGACAACAAAGACTCAGCTGAAATGAGGTTCCCTCCTACTGAATACCTTGTATTCCCAATAGGAAAAGACAATCCCTGTTTTCAAACTTCGTAATTTAAAAACGGAGGAAAGGAGTCGTATAACTGGATCTTCTTAGATGGAAACAGAGATTAAATTATTTTTCCAGGTCACTTAGGAATTCTGCAGGAGAGCAAAATGAACACAGGGTTTCTGAGCCCAAGCTTTTCTTCTGTTTACCTGACTGAAAGCAGTTAAACTGGCTTAAATTAAGACTCCTGTTTTCTTTATTCAAACTATCTGAAGTGCTTTTGACCACACATTTTCAGCTGGCTGAAATACCACTTCTGGAGGCCTCTTACCACCTTATATTGCAGATTTCTAATCAGTTTGATGCTGACAGTGATGGGATTTACTCCTCTCTAGAATAGCACAGGACTCCTTTCTGAGAATCCATGGAGCTGCAGCTAATGTTTCAAAGACTGTATGCAGGATCCTCTGTTCCTATCACCACTGCGGATTGACAGCTGATTGCTGCCAAGAGGAACAAATGCTGTGTATAGCTTTGTCTATTAGGAGGTGGGAGGAAGGGGAGGTTGCTGCAGGAGACAGCAGCACGATCTGACTAATCACACATCTCTAAACATAGCTTGAAACAATGAAAACAAGGTAACAAAAACCTAACACTGCTCATTTCCCTCACCCAGAGCATCTTTCCCTGGGAATACATGCATGAGTCACCTGGAGTAAGTATTAGGTCTGCATCGTTGTTACAGATAGTGCAAGAACATACACAGTAGCAGTTACAGTAGCTAATTTCTTACCATCTTACATTGAATAAGCAGCATGCATTTTAAAATTGAACCAAATAGACCAAAATTTCCAAGACTGAACTTATCTGGTATCGTGCCAACACCAGTCTAGCTTCAAGCCTTCCTGATGACAGGTCAGTCTCAAACAATCCTTAAGACTTAGCATATCAATAAAGACTTACACAGTAACTATTTCAAATATAGAGGCTAGGCAATCCATTTGAAGAACTGGCACGTAGCTAAGTTAGTCCCAGCTTGCAGCTATCAGACAGTAGTTCTGCAGGCACAGGAACGTGCGAGTCATAGACACACAGCACACGCACTACAGCCAGCAGTGGGATATCTACAGTCAAAGCTGTACATACGCATTTGTGAGCGATGTGTGCCTGAGACCTCCATACCAACAGTCACACTGGAACAGTTGTCAGTACTGTTTGTGCATCACCATGAAACAACCACCTCTTACATTCTTACAATGCAAGAAGTCACACAGTTTCCTCTCCACATCAGAAGACTCCATCATCTTTGTCTTGCGAAACAGGACTTCAACTGCTATTCCAGAACTACTAAAACCAAAATAAAACCAAAACCCAAAGTCTTCTCCTCATTATACAAATTCAAATATTTTGGTTCCACATGTCAAATAAGTTTAGTTTTGACACAGCCTTCTAAAGTTTCCACTGACTTGGAAATCAACACCTCTGTCTCATAACCTTCTTAATATCCTAAAATTCCAAAGCTGAGCAGCAAGAAATGATTTGATGAGGATCAATGGGTTAATTCATTTCATACATCTCTTTAGAGGAAGACGGGAAATAAATAACTAAAAGCTAAAGATCTTTGCATGTCTTTATTCTGAGAGACTCTTTTTATCAAATGCTATGAATTCATACTACTCTGCCACCACTGAGGCTTTTTGCAATGTAGCAGTGGTAGCAAATAACATATAATAACTTGCGGTGAACTGCCATGAACATTTAATTTGATGTTAAACATGCTTCCAGCAAAGAAAAGACACAGATATTTTCTAGGTGTTGAAGTAATTTTGTATTACCTAATTAATGCTCCATTTTTTTTCCCCCGTCAGGATACTGCAGTATCTGCAACGAATTGAATTTATTTATTATGGCTTTTTTTTTTTTTTTTTTTTTTTTTTTAAGAGGCCTCACCTTCAGCTAATGGCTGTAGCACAAGTTTACAAACACAGAGGCAGACAACGCCTAGGAGAATGTTGCCATTCCTCCTGCGGACTGACTGAAGGTTGTCAAACCTACTAGGGCATATGAAGAAAACATTACAGGAAAACTTTCACAGGCTGCTCATAGAGGTTGTGGAGTCTCCTTCTCTGGAGATACTCAAGGCCCACCCGGGTATCTATCTGCTTGACCTGCCATAGGGAGCCTGCTTTAACAGGGAGTTGGACTCAGTGATCTCTAGGGATCCCTTCCAACTCTTACAATTCTGTAATCCACAGTTTTTGTTGTTCTGTAGTCTTTTAACTGTCTGACAAAGATTTTCAGCTCCCTCCTAAAGAGGTCTGGCTCATCTCAGTGCCCTGTGGGGAATGCTCTGAAATCCCAACAAGACCACAGGTTCACATGCAAGCCACGTGCACTGTCAGCAGCAGTCTCCACTCCCTGCAGATGTTTTAATTTGTCTCTCTCCAAGCATATGTCAGGACTAGCAGATTTGGGAAGTGACCACACTTCCCCTAGGGACCAACTGTAGAAGAAATTTGATGAGCAACTTCATGCTTCTGCTATTGCAGCAGAGAAAATTTCAATGGTATTTCCTCACCTCTTCATAGTGGCTGTAATCATCCTCCTCCAGGCAATTAGGCAGACACATAATACTCCCTCTTGCTTATGTCTGTAAAGTGCTTAGAAATGCAAGGGCTTTGTCTTAACACAGCCAGGAATCCACACACAAATGTTCTACACGAAGGTATCTGATACTTCTGTTCATCATGTATCATATAATAAGATAAACAACCCTCTTTTTAAATGTTGGTTTTTATTTACAATAATACTCATACCACACTTACAAAAAATACCAGTATGTACATCACTCTGGAAAAGGTTCAGTGAGCAAGCAAAGTGATGTCTATCTATTTGCATCCACATACTCAGCTGAGATCCCTGGGTATTCAGAATGCTTTATTTTTTCTACGTATCATTTTATAATTCTGTGATCATCTACTGCATCCTTGAAATGAAGAGCCAACACCATCTAGAGACTTGAGCAGAAACATAGCAAATGCCTTTGTACAGAGTCAGAACAAACCCAGCAGGTGCACATTAACACAGAAGCTGAGAAGTGACTCAACATCCTGGACAGCACAATCTATTTGACCTACAGTGACAAACTGACCGAGAGCTCAGTCATCAGACCTTTTAAATCTGCACTGAACATGACCACTGACAATACGCTGCGTTGTTCTGGGCAATAAAGGAGACCGAGAAATGCATCTTATTTTAAGAGCCTGATCTGCTTGGACTGTTTGAAGTTGCTACATCCCTGAATGCAAAATACATTAAAAAAGGGAATTAGAATTGATAAAAATGTGGCAATTAGCACTGACTCATTCACTGACATGTTTGTTACACCTGGGGAACAGTTTGCAAGTTATAAGCCCTGCATACACGCACCCTGTTCCTGTTTCAACCATGATTATTCTGAGCAATAGAAGTTCATTTATGTTTGAAAAGTGCAATTTGATTGACACACTTACTGCATAGAATATCCCAGAGCACAGATTAATCTTTTTGCAGTTGGACTTTTCAATGCTACGACACAGAAAACCAAAGGAAAGGTTTACACGGGGAGATTCTGAAATGATTTTGTTGTTTTTCAGCTTTGTGGTGGCCTCTCATTTTCAACATTTTAAGTTGGTATAAGTTCCTTCAAACATCTCAAACTAGGCATAAATTTTATGACACTTGAAATTATTCTCATACACAACACATTGTGAAGCCACTTCTTTCAGATATTCGAATTCTTGCTTGGATAAAACAAGTAAATTATTTCAAATATTTAACTTTTTATAAGTAACACTCTCGCTGACCAAATAAGCTGAACAATCATCACAGAAAGCAACCTGCAACAGCAGAATAGGAAAAAGAACAGCTATTTATGTGTTTGTGGCCAGACATCCCAAACAGACATTTGGCTGGCAGTTTGGAAAACGTTAGGCTCAGATGCCAATATCTGCACTTGACACGACACTACGTGCACAAATACTTTAACATGATACGTTGCTTGAGTCAAAGTTTTACATCCATAATAATATGAATGCTAAAAACAGAGGTCCCAGCAGTACTTTAAGAAATGGAAATTAAGCTACTGACATCTTACTGGGGTCTTATGGAAGCAGCTACATTGCATAAAAATGTTGAAAGTTTCCTATTTAAAATGCTGCTTTGTGAATGTTATCCAGAGATACAAACTATTTCTTATTTGCTTCTAAGGCACTTCATCACACATGGGCCATTCACTGTGATTATGATGAAACAAAGACCTACTCTCAGAACACAGTAACAGAAAAAGCTCAAATACTGAAATGATTTTTAATTTGATATGTAAAATCAATTTTATCATGATTTTCGCTGCTAGTCTTTTGGAGAAATTAAAGCCCTCCATTTCTTTTTTTTTCTTTTTTTAATGAAGATGTTCTCACATTATGTACTCAATGTTTTAGAAAACCTGGATTATTTTTTCCCTCAAAAATGCTTTGGAAAAAGCAGAAGCATTTAACAGAAGCTACAAAAAACTTGTTTAGAAACATAGTCTATGTTAGTTTTAAAAACCTTTTGATAGGAAACTGTTGGCCAGCTTTACTCTTAGAAGCTTCTTGACTTTCTATTGCTGAAAAATTTGCTCTCAGAGCTCCCAGTGGCTTGCAGTGTGCTTTGCAGCATAAGTAGTATCTCAGCACATTTCAGCAACGTGTGCCACCTCAAGTTGAGAATTTCAGCAGTGAAGATTGTTTTAACGTTTCTGGTGTTTTTCCTATTACATCCTCAGAGCAGTGGCAGAAGCGAAGTTCTCTGCTGCCCAGCCAGTAAGATGAAAGATAGCTGGGACATTTCAACATGTTCTGCTTGTTCTAATCCTAAATGTAAAAGCTAATTTTCTTATTTTATACCTATTTTTGCAATTACATAATTTACTTCACTCCAGTGCTCAAGCTGTGTTGTTGCCTTTGCTCTCCTTGCAAGCAACACAAAACTGACAAAACAAGATTCCAATTGTTGCCAACAGATCTCGTCTTCTCTCAGAACCTCTGCAAAAGAATCCATGGTTCCTGACATTAAAATATGCCTGCTGCATCAAGGGTAGAGACTGCCTTATTTTTGCATGAGCGTTTCCACTGCCTATTCTCCCTAAAATGAAATAAAATTATCCTGACTGCATGGCATGATTTCTTGGTGGTTTTCACATTCAGCCACAAGAAAATTAAGTTATGTGCATTTCAGTCAGAAAGTCTTGTTTCAGGTTCAACAGAATTGGGAAGTGATTAATCCTATTCTAAAATCTTCCAGATGAGAGCTGACACTTAAAAAAAAAATCCCTCAAATGGTTACTTTCCTGTAAGGCAGTTCACTGTTTAACTGGATAAAACCGCACAGGGGTCAGTACACAAAGCACTCAGGTTTTTCATAGAATCCTTAGTTAGAAGGGACTTCTGATGGCCATCTAGTCCAACTCCCCTGCAGTGAGCAGAGACATGCCCAGAGCCTGATCCAGCCTTACCATGAAAGCCTTCAGGGACAGGGCATCAGCCACATCACTAGGCAACCTGTCCCAGCGCTTCCCCACCTTCACTCTAATAGAGTTTTTCTTTATATCTAAGCTGAATCTACCCTCTTTGAGTTTGAAGCCATTTCCCCTTGCTCTATTACCACAGGCCCTGCTACAAAGTCTGTTCTCTTCTTTCCTTTTCAGCATCAGTAGACCATTACTTCAAAAAAGAATAAAGATTTAGATCTGACTGCATGTGCACCCCAATGATAAAGCAGAAGCAGACACTGTTTGAAACAGACAATATTTTTCTGAACTTTGCAGCTGGGTGAAGAGGGAAAGAAAGACCAATTAGCAGGCCTATTCAAAGAGGCCAGGGCCACGCATTGTAACCTTGAGGAACACAGGCCATGAATCCAGAGAATAACATTCCTGAAGCACTCCTGTACAATTCCAGCACTGGAGTCTACAAGTAGTGTAGAAAGAACATATGCACATCTACTATCTTCTGTGATTAAAGGCAATGAAGTAAACAGTACGAGTCAAACAGTAGGAAGGAGAATCACGGCTACACAAACTCTCAGTGTGCCTGCTGTGGCTGCTTTGCACCAGCCTGCATTACTAAGCTTCCTCTGTCGCATACCGTATTTGCTCACAAGGCTACACTTCTGGTCCTCAGTGCTAGCTTGGTGCAGCAACACAACGCTGCATTGTGCCATGTAGACATAACTAACTTGTCTTGTAATGTAACCTCAGTCCTACATGGAGTTGTGATGTTTACATTTCATCCACCATGTGCTTGTAACAATCTAATTATGCAGAAGGAACTTAACAGACCTCCAAAAATGCAAAGACTGAAACACGCCTCATATGCAATATTAGTTCTCAATCAACTATCACTGCCTCAGCCCTGTGAGTTAGTATGCTTTTGTGTGTGTTCCTGCCACCTCGGGTGAGTAATAAAGTTCAGTCAGGCAAAGAGAAATTCAGGTAAGATCACTGTATCTATGCTGAAAACATTCTTCAGCTTTCCGAAGGTCTCAAATACACACTCCGTGTAAAAGAAGATCTCACAGAAAAATCTTAGTGACAGAAATTCTCAGCAATGTGTGTGTACAATATATTATTTTGTAATCTGAATGTGTTAAATAACTCAAGTAAACCTCTCATTTTCTTTTCCATAGGGAGGAAGGAAAAAAAAACACTAACAGTTTGCATTCAAAGCTTTGATATTCACTTGGCATTCTGCTGTACTTAATGATACCTGCATAAAGAAGCACTGTTACTGTCTTATGTGGGAATGCATATTTGTGGCTGAGAAAGTGCTGCAAAAAAAATGCAAAGAGAGCTTTGGTAATTGTAAACCTCAACATCTTCACCCCAGTTTTTACAGCCAGTTAATCTAGTCAAAAGTCATGTATTCTGCTTCTTATTTTTCATTTTTTTCTCTGATTTAATGTTTTATCTCTGGGCTGAAATAATTTTGTGTGATGAAGACAAGACACAAGCAAGGCTGTAAAACTACGTGAAATTTAATTACTTCAGCTCATTCCATGAGAGTGTTAGTGAATCAAAACACGGGCTAGGTTATACTGCATCACTTTCACATTCCCAGCTCTCTTCTAACCCAATCAGGCCTCCTTCATTATGTGGGTGTCCTTATTACAGGCACATCTTCTAACAAATCACTTTTCCATCAGCATTCCCTTGGGATTCGCATGGAATTCAGAACTCTGCAGGTTAAGAAACCAGTCTAGCAACTCATAGAAGACATTGTTACTACGCTGATTAGTCTCTCAAGCTCCCCAACCTGAACTCTCTCTTCTTGGACTGCAAACAATTTTCTATCAATGGAAGAACTGTTTGACTTTACTAACTCTTCTTCACTTACAGCCCATTTTGCATTTATCCACAGGCATATGCATTGCCCAGCTAAAGTTCAGACAGTTTGCTCTATCGTATTTAATTCCATCTCACCACTGGTATTTTCCTCACGCAAATCATAGAAAAGACAAGGATTCCAGCTCTGAAGTCTTGGGACAAAGGACTCCTTACCTGATTTAACCCCACTGCTGGGGGCTTAAAGTTTCTGGGAAATTTTCTCTCTTTATGTCAGTAAGTTTTCCACTGAGCTCTCAATCTATTTCTAAAGATAATGGATTGGGAATCGATAAACCTCCGTTGCTTTAGTGTTTGAGGCTTACTGACATAAAACAGATAGTAAGGCTAAACACCTCTTGTAAGATTAAGCACTGAGAACTGGTCATAAGCATCTTGATTTTTGTTATAGCTCTAACACAAATGTTTTGCTGTTGCTGCAGTTGTGTTTATAATCAAAGGACGTTTTGATAGAAAACATCATGGTGAACTAACTTCCTTGTTTCCTTAGATTTCTTCAGAACACATACAGTGAGAACTTCCACAGTTTCACTTCACAGACACAATTGTTCACTTTCTAACAGAGGCTTCTATCCTTTACTATGTTAACTACTGAAGATAAACAGATATTAAAAAAAAAACAAAACAAACAAAATACAATCATAGGACTGCAGAATCATAGAATGGCTTGGGTTAGAAGGGACACCAAGGATCATCAGGTTCCAACTCCCTGTTGCAGGCAGGGTCACCAACATTCAGAATTGGTACTAGAACAGGCTGCCCCATCCAACCTGGTCTTTAACACCCCCAGAGACGAAGCATCCACAGCCTCTCTAGGCAGCCTTTTCTAGCACCTCTCCACTCTCTCTGTGAAGAACTTCTCCGTGACAACCAACATAAACCTTCTCTCCTCAAGCTTAAAACTGTTCCCCTGTGTCCTATCACTATCTGCATGAGTAAAAAGTTGATTTCCTCCTTTTTATAATCCCCTTTTAAATGAGATCTCCTTGCAGCCTTCTCTTCTCCAGGATGAACAAGCCCAGATCCATCAACCTGCCTTCACAGGAGAGGTGCTCCTGATCACCTTCATGGCCCTCCTCTGGACCCTCTCCAACAGCTCCACATATTTCCTGTACTGAGGGCCCCAGACCTGGATGCAATACTCCAGATGGGGCCTCACAAGGGCAGAGTAGAGAGGAACAATCGTCTCCCTGTCCCTGCTGGCCACCCCTCTCTGATGGATACCATTCGCTTTCTAAGCTGCAAGAGCACACTGCTGACTCATGTTCCATTTTTCATCCACCAGGACCCCCATGTCCTTCTCTGCAGGGCTACTCTCAAGGAGATCTTCTCCCAGTCTGTATGTGAATCTGGGATTATTCTGACCCAAGTGCAAAACCTTGCACTTTGCTACGTTGAACTCCTTTATTATTTCTTAGATTCTGTACAATTATTTTATTTGTTCCACAATTCAGGCTGGGTATTACCTTTTTGTGTAAGGACCAAGCCAAAACCTTCTGCTTCCTTTATTTTGAAACCCTGCCTTTCTGTTCTTCATTTGCCGTAAAGTAGTACCAAAAAAGATAAGCTCTGCCTTTCTTTGGCCTTCCCGTGTCCCCACCACAAACTCAAAATTTTACCTTACTGGCAGCATGACAAGATATAATAAGACATAATGCAAACCCCTTCCTTTTTCATTCAAACCCTGGTGACCTGTAAAGCAGGATTAAAATATCTATTCTAAGCAGGCTGAGGCAAAAGAGCCGTACGAGTACTGCTGAGACACCTTAGAGCAAAGTTCTCTTAGTGTTTTCTCAAGCCAGACCACATAACTCAGGCCAGCTCCCATGCCACAGATTTCAAGGCAATAATCCGACTTTTCGAAGATGAGGGTGACTAAGTCAGCCTTTCCTCTGCACTCAGCATGCATTAAAATTTTGTTAGTTTTCAAAGTAGCTCAGTCACAGTCTCTGGCGTATTTGGTCACACTAATAACATTCAGACTTCAGAAGACATTTCCAATATTTTTCCACATCTTACTGGAGCTGCTTAAGATGTGGTATTTCCTAAACGCTCGATAAGTGTCCAGCTTCCCAGTGCCAGTGGTTAGCTGCTCTCCTGAAAACTGTCACCTCTGTGTATGAACAGAGTGAGGCTGTCATCAGCTGTCCAGGTGTTGTTTGGTTGTTCTTGTTTGTTTGTTTTTGAACATAGGGCCAAGGCCCTGTGCCCCAAGAAGGACCTCTGAAAGAGACATTGGACACAACCTGGTTACAAAGTATAGAGTGGAGAGTTTTGCAAATGAAAAAGATTTTGGAAAACGAGTGGAAAGAGTGTCATGTAGGAATAAGCTAACAAATGTGGAGGGAAAGGTATTTGTCTTTCTCTTTGACAGGAGTAGCCATAAAAGCGACCTGGGTATAATGAAAAAAAGTGTTGGCACTTATGCTGCTACATCTCCAGAATGTTTCTCATTTCCAACCTAAAAGGGGGAGTTTGGTCAGCACACCAGTGCTTATACTGGTTGGTGACCCTCATGGGAGAGAGCACCCTGCACAGATCAAGCCATCTGTAATGGCGACAAAAGAATAACAAGAATTACTACTGTGTGGACTATGGGGAAGAGGAAACTGGAACTTCCCCTTTTTTTTTCCTATTACAGGCAGTGACCTTTTTACACTTTTTTGGCTTAACTGTAACAACACTTCATGTTTCAGTTAAGTAGAAACCAGTGCAGGAGAAATCCAGTTGGAAGAGTCCATCATAAGCCTTTAGTTGTGCATCCCTTTTGTCCACTGTAGTGTGAAGGGCACGATTCTTGATCCATCAAGAGGAGCTGTAAAGCTCAGGAGGAAGCACTGCTGCTGTTAAAACTGTCTTGCATTCTTCAGGCCAACTGCATTCAAATCCCACTCTCTTCTTGCTTTACCAGTAGGACCTGCTTTTAAATGTAAAGTACAAGCAAGCCCAGCTTGGTTTCTTTGGGCAAAGGGAAATGGGAAACCAAATATGACCGTTAGTAATAATCAGCCTGCTGCATTTGACTACCATATACCACCGCAATTTCCTGGAAAGAATAATCTGAGAGGGAATCCCTACATAAGCTTTGCACAACCTCCAGACTAAGGAGTCTACATACTGCAGGTGTCCCTTCAGGCAACTTTTCATACCTTACAGCGGTTATTTGAGACAGTTTAACCTGCGAGAAGAATGCAATGTACCCACATCAGCCTCTTAATCTAGTACCTGTTTGCAGGAAAGTGCCCCACAAAACATGCTCCCTAAGCAAAGCATGCTTCACCTTATCTTAACTTCCCACATCACCTGGAGATTACCTCTAAAGGCTGGGACTACAGTACTGCATAACACAGAATGACTCTCAAAGTGATTAGCACAGCTCAAACTTTGTTGGGATGCTATGGCTTAGATTCCTACTAGTTTCTAAATGATCTTGGAATGCAAACATTACATCTGATTTTAATGAAACTTTAGACTCTGTTGTATTTAGCCAGCTAATGAAATAGTTGAACCTTCCCATGACTCGCGGTAATTGTAACAAAGGCTGTGCAGTATCACAAACAGCGCCAACTTCTCTACAAGAAGTAAAATTAATCCGCCAGGACTTGTATACTTAGATGTATGGAAATGTTAACCAAGGATTGAAAAGAAATCAGTGCTACCCTGATGAAATGGGAACCTACCTGGCACAGAGGCTTTCACACAGTATATTCTGGCACAGCCTCTCAGTTACATGTAACTTTACGTAAAAAGGAAAGTTAGTTCAAATCTCGTTCCGTTCATGAAAGCCTCAAGCACATACAGAATTTAATCACATGCAGAAGATCGTTTTAAAGCATTTGTGAAAAAACAGAAGTGATTATAAAGAATTAAAAAAATGTCAAGGTAGAGACATCACTAATGCCATAAAAGGAATTTGTTGGTTTTGACGTGAAGAAAGCATTTGCAAAGGTTTTTCCAAAGACCTTGGCAAGATACTGTACTTTCAAGACTGAAAATTATTTCCATCTTTTTTGTTGTTGTTGTTAAAGAGCACGGTGGTCCCAGGACAGCTTTTACTGGACTAGTGTTCTTCACACAAAAGCCACAACTGTAATTGGCATTAACTGTAATTGGCATTAACTGTTCCTTGCCTTGGCAGCCTCATCTGAGAAACCAGAAGTCAAATGCACAATGTGTGCTGAATTGCCCTTAATGGCCCCTCCACTTCATGGCTCAAGGCAACAGCTGAGGGTAGGAGATCTCACGTATCTATGGAGACAGGCAGTGAACTAAGATTTCTTTCACTATCCGGTACCCTGAGAGTTTAAAGTCCCAGCGGGCAATTATCAGTCAAGAATCAGAGAACTATCATGCCTTTCAGTAGCAAGTTTCAGGAAACCTCTCTTTGCTACTGAGCAGCAAGATGGTCTTGGTCATCTGTGCAGCCTGTGAGACAGTCCCCTGTTTCCAAGCGTCATACCTCCCACCAAGCATCAGCAGCTAGAAAAGGCTGTCTAGATACAGCAAGCTCTGCTACAAAGTGCCACAAAAGTTTATAAATCTTTTTCAACTTTTTTGCTTTGGACAGGGGAGAAGAGAGAAACAAGTGTCATTCTGTCCCAAGTTACCCAGTATACGAATCAGTACAAACTTGAATGAGTTCACTCTTCACCTCTTCAGGTGGTATGCCTCCTTGCTTGGGGCAAAGGTGTACGGGCAGAATTTCTTTGCATTTTAGAGACTACTGAGGGTCCATCAAAGGCTGAGAAGCGCAAGCACTGATCTGTAATAAAATCCTTACTGACACAAAGATGCAGGAGTGAGTAGGGCTGAACCTGCCTAAGTTTGCAACTACATAGTTTGTGGCTGCACCTGTGGCTAGCATGCACAGTTAACAATGGCTCGCCTATGAAGTAAGCAAATTCTTACCATGTAGAAGTAACCTAATTTGCCTCAAAGCGCTTTAAAACTGCAATGACTTTCTCACTCAGCAGGTAAAAGAGGGGCAACCGCGTAGTTCAGCAACACACAGCAAGCCCACTCTGTCAAATCACACTGCCCTCTTAATCCTGAGGACACGTTATGCAGAGGACACTGAGAAAGTTTTTCTTTTCATCCGCTGACCCTGACTCATCAGAGAGAAACAGAACACTTTCTGAGCTTACAGAACGATCTTTTACTAGCAAAGGAACATAAGGAATCCGCTCCATGCTCCCTCCCAAACCCTGCAACGCTTCTACTGAAAATTTCTGTGTTTACCAACAATGTGGAGAGCACGCTTATTCCACTGCTCACAGCACATGCATCAAAGCTGCTCATGTACAGACAGCAGCGTGTAGCTGATACTGAAGCAAAGACACAGCTAGAAGGACAGTCAAAGCACAGCTTATTTCAATGGAGCTGCGGTGTACAGACCTGAGTAGCTGTCCTATTATTTCCAGATGTGAAGCAGGAAGTGATCTGGGGAACACTTAGTCCTTATATGTTTGCTCTATAATCTTTACATATTTGCTCTCCTTGCATTTATTTATGCAGAAAAAGTCTGCAGGATCAGGATATTAAGGACTGCTACATCATGTGTGTCCTCAGTTATGTTTTCATGCAAGCACTGGTTCATTAGTAGCCTGTAGGCCTGAAGAAGCTGTGAGCCTGGATTTCTGAGGGTTTCCAACAAGAACAAGTGGACTGTACACTGAGTTTCTTTTTCACCCAGATTAGCAGTTATATACCAGAATTTAGTAAGAAAAACAACTCCTCAAAGGATTCAACAGCACAGTTAAGAACTACTCCTTTGAATGAATTATGAACATTCCCAAATGGAAATCCCAAATACTATAACATACAGGAAGTGTAGGCGAGTTGCATGAATTCTTTCATAAGAAGCTTTAATATACACCATTTTTCAGTCTTCTTATGTCTTCATATCTAAGATCACTCAAGTACTGCCTGTAAATACAGTCTGAACACCCTTCTGTCTTGCCTGACATGTATTTTCACTCAGACACATATACATACTAACACCCAGGTACTCAGTCTGAATTACTAACTTCAAATGCAAGCTAACTGGCTGCTCATTTGTATGATCACACTGCCAAGGATCCCAGAGTATGAATATCAGTGCTTCTGGGCTTTGCACATGTGTAGAATGAAATAATAACCTATTCTATTCTATTCTGTTAATTTGGACAACATAGCTATTCACCTATTAAAATTGGTTCACAAGAAACAGAAACAATTATTGATAAGCCACCACCAGTTATCAACCAGGAAATTAGGCAAGACTTCTTAGGCTTCCATGGTTGCAAACTTGTGATTGTTTTTTAAGACCAGTTAATGAGCTCTTCTATAAACCTAAGTCAGGAGCACAACACTACATGCCAAGCTGGGTACACTTTCAGTGTACTCTTTTCTGCTACATTATTCTATTCGGAATCATGAAGTCAACATGGAAAATTATATAAGACAAATACTGTGATATCCACCCCAAATATAGTAATATATATACATATACATATACAATATATATTTATATTCAGTTATACAGTTCATATACAGCTTTTATACAGTTTATATACAAATAATATGAACTGTATAAAAGCCATTAGCAAGAAATCAATAAACCTCTTTATTCTTATGAGCATGAGAGGTATACGAGTCAAGCAGATAAAGCTGAGTACTCAGAAGCCATTGATGAGTGTTCTGCTCCCAGTTCGTATCAAGTTGCTTGAAAAAATGTAGTGCACTGTAAAATGCTTTGAGATCCAATGGATACAACAGTTCTCAGTCCCATTCAGACACACACTAATTCACATCAGGTCATGAAATGTTTTTAAAACTATACTGCATCCCATAAAACATGATTCATGTATCATTTTTTTTTTTTAACTGTGAGTATTATCAGATTATACAAAATTACATGCAGAGAAAATTACACTTGTTTAGTTAATTCAGCAGAAATTATCTGAAAATGCTCAGATAGGTAATTCCTAGACAAAGCTACTGTTGTGGTGGTTCAAAAAGACCATGCAGTCCACCTCAAGTAAGTATTGAGATAAATTCTGCCATCACAAATGTTAATGTTTTTCATATCCACTTCATTTATTTGTATCGTATTTATGAGGCTTGTTCAGCAAAGATTCACTGCAGTGTGAAAGTACCAAAATTAAATGTTATTCAAGAGAATCTGACGGACAAGTAACATAACACCCTCGTGGCATCTGCTGATTAGAACTGACTTCTACTTGGGTAGGCTACTTACTTTAAACAAAAAAAAGTTGTAGACAAAGCTAAAGTACCATCAACTTTAAGCAAAGAATTTATCAAGATAGGCAGAAATTTATTCAATAATGAAAGGAAACATTTATAACTGTTGTGCTAACTTTTGATCATCATCACTTGCTTTCTAAACAGTTTGTAATGAAATTGTGTTCCTCACATTTTTGATAAACTACAGACTCATGACTCCATACATAACCTACTTGGTACGCCAGCAGCCATAGAAAGAACCTGGCTTGCAAGCTAACTGGAGCTTGGCTAGCTATAGACTTTTTCCTCTAGCTCTTAGGCAGTTCTTTGAGTACTGTACAGCAGCTCCTCTTGAAATACAGACTAAGAGACTCTACGTTTGCATTTGGATTTTCAAGATACAGGGACTTATTTTGAGGACAAGAAAATTTGAAGTAAGAATCTTAGAAAAAAATGTAGTGAAAGCTTGGAACAGGAATATGACCACATTTTGTGAAGAGCAGAGTCCTTCTGTGTGAATTTCTCCTGTTTTCAGTGAAATGGAGAGAGATTGGATGCTGCTTCCAAGTTCTGCCTAAACTTCCAGGCATCTGAAAGTACTCCTGCACAGCCTCAAAATGATGCTTACCATGGTTGTGAAAATTATTTGAACTTTCCCTGCTGAGAAATGTAGCTGAGTGACAAGCAGGCGGCTTCCCAAAGAATCCTTTTTAATTGCAGATAGTCAAATAGAGAAAATACGTATTTTTAAAAGGTTCCTCGGCGTCATTTCTTCTGACAGGAATGTTCATACTGTGATACTAATATCACCCTCATGCTGAGAGAGAATAGGACGCCAAGTTATTGCATGTTTGGCAAGCGGAGGATGAAATGTTTAGGTGTACTACATGTAACCTTTTAAGCTATGCCAGTTGTGAAACGAAAGAATACAAGAAGCTTCCAGGTTTCTCTGACTGACTAGGAACTGATTCTAACTGAAGCCAAAGCAGATTGCCCTTTTACTCCTCTAGTTCATACAGTTTGATTTACGTAGCACTATCCCTTGTTATACCATTATCATATTCATTTTGTTTACTAGCAATGACAAAACACACCATCCCAAGGTTCAATAGTTGTCAAATTTAAGAAAAAAAACAATTAAGAAAAATTTGTAAAATAAATCAGCCAAAAAAGCATTAAAAGGGATCTGATAACCTACTTGCTTGTTTGATTTATAAGATCAGGAACTTCTTTGAGTTTGGAGATTTCCAATAGTAAATGATGGGTAACTTAAACAGATAATCATAAAGTCTGTAGCAGCTATTTATATTAGCTTAAAAATCTTAAGCTAGTCATCACTATTAGACAAGAAATGCTAGTGTTTGACTGTACATTCAATAGATGACTTCATCAGATTAAGGGAATTGACTGAGAAGTGCATCATAACATCTCCAGGGTTCATCATGGCTTACAGTTGGTGTTACAGCTGGAAAGATTATCACGGTAAAAATGGGAAAAGAAACAACCAAGAAAGGAACGCTCACCTGTATCCAAAGATCCAGGTGTGGAGGAAAGACTCCACAGAGAAGGGATCTCCAGAAAGAGAACCTTCTTCAAGGCCAGTCACCCCTCCAAAGTGGTCTAGAAGGGGTGGAGCCTGGCTCCTTCCGGTCACATCTGAATTGCCTTCACCTGTGCTCCCATGGCTCACAGTTCTTCCCTCAGCTGATCAATCAGTAGTCAGGCCGTGACTCAACAGTTCCCATACCATCATGCAAGTTCCTTCTGCTAAAGAGCATTTCAGTACCTACTTTTAATAAATACTCACTGTGGCTAGTAAAGAGGGGATATGGATCATAAAGTTCATTTGGGATTTGGATACAGGACGTGCTGGCTTAAGGATGTTCATTAACTACCTGCTTAAAACGCGTGACCAGAAATGGGTTACATTCATTTATTTAAAAGTTTGAATATGAAATTTCAGGTGACTGAGCTTTGGTCCTGAAATGAAGCTCATAGTGTCACAATGCATATTCTTACTTCAAGACTATGGTTTTGCAGCAAAATTTCTTAGGACAGCTATGCAAAAAGAAACCAAACAGGAACACAGTGAGTAGACTAGAAAAAAACTAGGGAGCTAACTACCAGTCAAGACTTAGCAGGTGAAGAACTTTCTCTCTTGTGTTATGGGTCAGAATATAAAATATGGGTGACAAGAAGCTACCCTAGTGATTTTAAAACTCAGGCATTCTCCAGGAGCTGGCATTCTCTAAAGAAGAATAAAAGCTCTTTCAAATGAGCAGAGAACATTTTTACAACAGGAAAATGAAAGAAATGAGGTTGTCTTGATTGGAACCTAGTAATTCAACCTATCTTTTGTAAAAATTGGATTATCCTTTTAGCAAGAGAGTTTATTGTATTTTAATAGTGAAGCAAATGGTGCATCTGAATATTGTCTGTTTCTGTAATTGATTGCTGACAACATAATATTGAATTCTGTGGCTACAGATTCGCTCTGGATTATTGCTTAATCCAGAATAAAAACAGTGGAACGTGAAGCAAAAAACTGAATGACAGCATCACAACCAGAAGGACATCATATGTTGAAGGCCAAATCATACAGGTGCTCACTACTGTGATGAAGTTCCTCTCCTCAGTAAATACAACGTTTGGTGACAAGCAGTCGCAGTATTAAGGTATGCATAGCTAGCAGAACAACTGATAGTGAGGAGCAATAGAAAAGGAATGCAAATAAAAGTGCAGAAAAAAATGGCAGTAAGTCCTATTTAATATAACTGTGTGAGATTTGCCTCTCCATATACTGAGCAGTGAGAGAATCTGGCCTTCTATCGAGGCATAAGAAGCACTATGTTTCTATTATCACAAAAGCAGTAGTATTCCTTTACAAAAGCAAGAACAAAACACATGTATTATACAATCTTGTAAAAACCTGTACTGGTTCTCAGGGCACTACAGTAAAAGCTCTATTGAAAAATCAATTAACAGCACTTCCAAGTCAGATTCAGTAAGTCAGTGGGAGTTTTGCTTGAGTAAGAAATACAAAACCAAGCTCCTCTTTATCATACCTGTTAACATCGCACGTGTACAAAGATCCAGATGAATGCCTGGTTCTGCCACAACAATAAATCCCACTTATAAGTGGAAGCTAAACAAAGCTGAACTTAGAGTAGGAGCTGGAATCACATACTGACATTGAGCATGGAGGGTCACTGTATCCCACAGTGACAGAAAAGAAACTCCCTCACTTTGTACCTGATAAACAAATTAAAAGATATTGTCTCCACCAACAAATCCATCAGGCTTAATCACAATGGAACTGAATATACTAAAGAGTTCAACACCTCCTTGTTTATACAGCTTTAATTTTGATGCTCTCAGGTTACACACATTGCTACTCTGCCCACTGAGGGTATGAATTCAAGCCCTCTTAAATTTCAGTGTGGTTCACTGGGCTCCTGCTAAAGGCTCTGCCAGACAGAGAGACCTAAACAGTTCTGCCAGCAAGCAGTGTCTTGCTATCAAACACTTCACGAAATATGACTGTCATCTTAGATTTTAGTCATTTATTTAGGATTTAAATCCTGCAGTAAACTCACACACTGCTATACATTGAGACAAAGCTCTACATCATGCCCTGTGTATTGACGAAACCAACAACTAAATTATATTAAACGGAATACCCAAAGAAATAAGATGCTTCATGACAGGTTCAAGGGCCGTTCTGTGTCTGTGTACAATGACTCTGACATACAAGTGTAACGTCCAGAGGATGTGACATTACAGCTCCCAGTCTCTCTTTATCTCAAACTAAGGCTTTTGGATTTAGCAGCCCATATTTGAGTTCTTCCTGTATGCCAAGATAGAGATCATCAGACAGGGTGAGTAAGGAGAAAGGTCACAAAGGTCCGTTCGTGCGCGTGTGTTTCTAGCTGTGCAGCTACAAACTCCAGGAAATGGCATGGAGGTTTGCTGTGGATAAAGCCCTGTGAAAATCAGCCAACATGGAATCTCTCATACTCTTTGCATTGCTGTGAGGTGGTTGTTCATGAATGAAACTAACAGCTTATTTCCAGGATCAGAGCGCTGCTCTTTTTTTTTATTTTTGGCCTGTGACTGAGAAACTGGTTACAATATAAGGGAAAGCAGAGTGTTTTGTATTAAAAACTTGATCTTCAAAAGAATACTCAGGTAATCAAGTTTCCCAACAAGATTGAAAGGTCTGCTTCTATAGATGGATTCTTTCTATCCTCAAATATTTCTTGGAGCTCCTCCAGAGTGACAAGGTGGTTCCTGAGGTCCCTCAGTGAGTTAGCATCATGTGTGACTGACTGTTTCTGCAAAGGTATTTTTGCTCAACCATTTATTTTCTAGTGATTTAATTTCAAGCAGGCAATGTACCGTTTTCACCAGCTGTCCATCTATCCTGTTGGCTCACTCTTGAAAAAACTTCTTGTAATATAAGTAGGACTTTTTAGGACATTTCTGAGCTCCAAAGGGAAAGAAGGAAAAAAAACCACCTGTGTGGCAACCAAAAGACTGTAAAAAAACACCAGTTGTTTCCAAATAAGACATTATCAAGGCAGACAAACATTATCCCAGCAAGGGGATAGAAGAACAAATTATGCAATAACTTCCACAGTATTATAGAAAAAAGGTAAGGTAAACAAGCCAAGTGGCTACTACTGGAAGATATCATTAGAGCTTTTCATTGTTTATCACTAGTGAAAATGTAATAGTTTAGGCCTAATTGCACAGCAGGTATCATGCTGCAGAGTGAGAGGTGGTTTTCACTCATGCAACATATATTTCATTACTTTCGTGCAAGGTATCATGAGCATTTCCTATTTTCCTGTATTTTATTTTTTAATTTGAATGAATAATGTCCAGTTATTCCATTTCTGTTGAACTATTTGTTCTCTTTGATTAACAAAAACACCATCATGGCTGTGCATGACAATTCTTCACATGCTTCCCATTTTGGGAGCACATGCATCTAGTAGTACCATGAAATTCCTTCCAGGTTTTATGAAAATACCTATGTAGATTATTTTTCCACGAGACCACGTCTGAAGTGTTAAAATCTTGATGATTAGAGTATGAAGCATCACGCCAATCTTTTCAGCCTAATTTGCAAAAAAGCTGTGTAATTCAAGCATCTGCCTATGAGCTTCCAAGGGAACTCTGTATCTGCCTGCTGAGGGCACTGTGTACTTTGCTAACTATTGGATTTTCTTAGTGCTTCTAGGAACCACTTAAAAAGAATCTAATTTAGTTATGTTCTTTTTTTTCTGAAAAAGTCTTCTGGTTTTAGGATTTTCGGTTACTGATTTTCCATTCCAGTTCAACAACCAATTTTATGAAAAAGTATTCAATATTTATCTCACAGTATATCTGAAATTAATTTAAAAATATTTAATAATTTTGCTGGAATAATTACATATAATAATACAAATGCATGCTATATTATATATAATAATAGAAACTCTTGATATCGTTCAAACTAGGTCTCAAAACTTGATTTGGACAAAAGGACTATTACTGCTGCAGTGAAAATCCACAGTTTTGGTAGGAAATCAAAGAAGTGGTAAGATAGCAAAAAGCAAAATAATCTTGAGACTATCACCCAGTTAATCACATGGACTGCTCAGGGTATGTTCTACTGCATTTCCCGTGCTTCTGCCTACTTTACTTTTATGATGAAATTATTAATTGGAAAGTACATACCAATTTTAAAAAGAAAAATAATTGGAAGGTAAGAGAGGAGGAAGGGAAAAGCAGGAAAGAAAGAAAAATGGGCTTTGCACTTCGCCACAACCTTAAAATGCCTGTCAAGAATGGTCCACGTTGAAGTCATACATTCAGAATCAGGAAATACCCTGAGTAGCACACCTCAAAGAATTTTTCTCTTAGCTTCTCATTTTCTTATAGCAAGAAGACTGTAGCTCATGTGTTCTGGTTGATTTCAGTTACAGAGCACTGACAGCCTCAAAGAGTGGGCTGCAGGTTCTACCATTATAAATTTAATACACAGCATTTTATTGCTCACTGTTGGATAGGTGCTCCCAAAACAGCAAAACAAAGGCTAATTTTTTTAATGTAATACCATACTTTTAAGTATGCTGCTGTCAGATACTACTTTGTCTCCTTTTTGAAAGCACCTTTAAAAGATCTGCAGACTTGTCTCTCCAACACACTTGATTGTTTCTTAGAAAGTTTATTACATAGTTGTTAACTTTCAATATGTTTCTAGTAGTCAGTTGGAATTTAATTATAGTAACTATCCAAATAAATCTGACTCTGTAGATTAAATAACAGCTACTCTCAATTAAATAACATTTCAATATTCTCTCTCTTTCTCTCTGATACAAAGTGATAACTTGAAATACCAAAACCCTTGAAAACATACTATCTCCTGGCTATTTGATCTTATTATATCTTGGTTCTACCACCCATTTGTTTTAATAAACTGCTAGGACCATTTAGGTTGGAAAAGACCTCAGGAGGACTCTAGCCCAACTTCCTGTTCAAAGCATGTCCAGATATGATGAAATTAGATTTAGTGGAAGTAGACACACAGTCATTCTCTCCTTTTCAGTCACGAAGCTTGCAGCCTTGGTGTGCGACAGGCCGGAGGTGACTAGCTGCTGACTACAGGGAGCGTTGTGCCTTTAAGCAGGGTGCGTGTTCTGATATTGACTGCTGTGGACTAAGGAAGCTGGCATTATAGAACAATCATTTGGAGTTAATGCATGATATTTGGAACATCTGAAACCTGTTATTTTTCCTAGCTGAAGTTTATCCTGAAGCTTCACAAACTTTCCATTTTAAATTACAGAGCTTCCTTTTGTAACTATAATAAACTTTTATCTTAAAATGGTGTACGCCTTTTAATCATTCCCAACTATTTGCTTTAATTAGGTTTCAAAAAAACCCTGCAGAAGACAGCACTGTTCTTAATTTTGGCTGTTAGAGTTTGTTTTGCATTCAGCTAGTAGCAACTCCTAATGCCCCTGCTGAACTTCAGCCAAATAGAGAATCTGAGACAAAGCAAGATGGCCTGAATTCAAAAAAGTTGACTTGTTTTCATGAAAACATTGGTCCAGTTTCATGGCGTTATCCATAATCCATTGGTTTAATAGAAGAAAAGAGTTTCCATATTTCTCCACAGACATGAAGCATGTGTTACTCTTGGCGTGTTTTTTCTTGGTTTTTTTTTTTCAATGCATCACTAACGATTCAAAAGTTTAGAAGTCCTGAGCATTTGCAACACAGCAAAAATCCTTGGGAGCTGTAAAACTTATCCCTTAGTAATACAGGTTTAAACTATAAGTGCAAGATTAAGAAAAAGAGAACAGGGGGTGTGGGGAGTGATACCTTAGGCTGCAACAAAACCAAGAAAGCTAAGATTCTAACACAAATTACTGGCTGAACAGGTAATTGAGGAATCTGGAGTTCACGGCAAGTACCATCACAGCTTGAAATTCAAGGTGCCTTTCCTGTTTTGCATTTTAAACAAAGGTAGTAACTTGGCTTAGCCAGGCTCAGCTAACACACTGCAGCATTTTTTGCCAGAGCATAAGACTTCTCCATCTGAGCAATCCAAAAAGTTCCAGGCTTCCATCTGGTGTGAGGTCATGTAAAAAAGAGCTGAAATGGGAGAAAGATGGGTGAAGCTAATTTCTACATCTTTCCTTACTGCACCTGTGTATCACAGCAATACTGCTGTGCTCCAGCAAGAGGTTTTCTCACACAGTACCAACTGCTGGCCACAGACAGAAGTTTCAAGATTAGCACAAAGAGTGTGGGAGTAATGTTGTTTCGTTTGTTCTGAATTGGCAATCAAGCAGTGAAAACCAACTACTGCTTTTTATTTAGGATCCCTTTTAGTGGCCCAGGTCAGTACTGGAAAGCATTAACTCCCACATAGCTATTTTGTAAGGATTTTGTATTACTCCAGCTGTACAAAAAGACAAAAGTTTCTCCAGCCATAGGGAATATTACAGAAAAAGATGACAATACAGCAGGGCCTGCTGGCTCTTACCCTTCTCCCATGCAATACATCTGAAACTTCATAGGCTTCAAAAACAGATTTATTGTCAACTGGACTGGGAGAAAATGTTATCAGTCCTCACGCACAAGGAGGAGTGAGGAGCTGCTTTGGCTGAGTTATAGCCATTGGCCCCCAGAGAGAAAATGGGAACCAAAACATCTTAATTTAAGGATCAGCTTGACACAAAGGTCACAGAGTAATTGCATTTCCCTTGTAATAAGAGTGCTAGAACTAGAAAAATAAATATGCTTACAAGATAAATTGCTAGGGTTTAGGTTGCCCTATATACGAGAGTACATAGGTATTCTGTATTAGCATTTGGCTCTTTTTCAGTTAGTCTTTGTTCCTGTTTATGCTCTTAGATGTCGTTTCTGCACAGGAATAATGAGGCTAATAAACCTCTGATATGTATACTTGCAGAGCGACATTTAAGAATTCTGGAATGTGAATCATATTATTTATTAATCTGGCCTCTAGTCCTAATTTAGTCTCAGAGCAATAGACTCTGGTTTCCTACCTGAAAGAGCTAATGGAGCCCGTGACTGATCTGATTTAGACTTGTAACTGAAGACTAAAAAACATGCAAGTAAATCACACATGCACAAAATGCCAACCTGATCATATATATGTATTTTAATTCTGTTGAACTGATGACATGAGAAGTGATGTAGTCCCAGCTTGCACCAGCCTAAGCAATATAAAGACACTGAATTTTAAACACATAAGTCTCTGTAGCGTGTCAGTGTGGAACTGCTTTCCTATGTAGCACTTGGTGTATACTTAAGTATCTTGCCAATACGAGAACTAAAACAAAGCTGCATGTCAATAAGATTAAATGAGTTGGGTTTTGATTATCTTTTATATTATGTAGATATATGTTTCTCTGGTGGCCTGCAGAGGCCCCAAAACTAAACGTCGTTCTGATAATGCCATTTGCAATGAATTCCTTACAAACTGATGCAGTACATCACTTTCGTTAGGCTTAGTAGGAAGATTCATTTACCAACAACTTGTACCTTCTAAATACATTAATTCATATCAACCATGCAAAGTTTGAGACAACCACTGAATGAAAACTGCCAACAGGTTTTCTTTTGTGGTATTTTTTTCCTCAAAATTTGGGGCAGCCCTGAGTTATACAACAGAAAGAAAACAAAAAAGAGGATGAGAGGAGAGTTCTTTGTTTTTATTCTGAGTGTTTTCAACAGAAGATTCTCAGCTGCAGAAAGTAATTTATTTTTCCTTTTTGTTATCTAAATAAATCTGGATAAACCCTCAGAATACTCTAAGAAAGAAAAGATTTTTCTTTTTTTACCAATTCTTCCTCGAAAGAAACTGTAACTAAAATCAAGCATACACTGCAGAAAGAATTCACAAATTTTTGCGTTAAAAAAAGATGGCTTTAGCAGCATTACAACCTCTTTCACTTTCTCCTTGCAAACATTAATAACAGTAAAAGTATGTCCACAGGAACAATTATGGAAAGGAGCAGGACTGGGAATGCTTCAGTCTTAGAAGTGTCATGGGTTCAGCAGGTACACAATCAGGAAAAATGAGAGGAATCTTGCCACCTGACCTAAGTAATGAGGTACAACTTGAACAACTATTGTAGCAGTTGTCATTACAAGTAATTCACAAGAGATTCACAGGCTGAAACAATTGGAAAAAAAAAAAAACTATTGTCAGAGAAGTTAAAGTAATTAACTCAGTAAAAGCTCCACTCAGAAACTTCACGGCTGAAGCTGCTGCGTGCAGCTCTGAAGCTCAGAATTAGAGGGGTGAAGTGTCATTTGCAGAGTCCTTTGGTTGGATACTGAACAACTAGAAATTTTCATAGCCTCAGCGACTTCAGGGAACTCATAAACTGATGCTGACTTTCATAGAACCGTGCTGATTGAAGCCAGCTAATCACCTGGTGGCTGCAGTGGTTGATTCACTGCCAATTTTTGTTACGCTTTTATGAATAATATACAAGTACCTCAAGTTGTATGTAGGCGCTGTTTGTTACTGAAATAAAAAGAAATAATAAGAGGAATTTGGCACTTGTTCTGTTAGTACCAAGTACTATATAATTATAAGTCACTGGGAAATTCTGAAACAAGCAATTTAGAACAAACGTTGCTTATACTAACACTTAATATTTAGACTGCTGGGTCAACAGAAAGTTACAAGAGTCATTTATGCTAGCCTAATTGAAGCCTATGAAAAATATATTTATACTCAGTGGTACTCCCCTTTTTCATCTAATGGGTTTAGTGATCTATAGATCCAGTATTTGATCAGTGCTTCTGGCCCCACAGGCTTCAGAGTTTGCAAACCACAACCTACTAATAAGCACCCTGCTGCCTGTTTGTTAAACAGATCAGTGCTGGCAGGCACCCAAAACTCTAGCCTTTGAAACCTGGAGCTTTTTAAACTTGCTCAGACTACTGTGTGGCAAGAAAGACAATAAACTATGAATCTCATAAATGCTGAGCAATTAAACATAAGTTAGTAATATGGATGTGGTAATAGAGACTGCTTACTCCAACCCAATAGATGTCTCATTTCTTCTTTGTATCATTTCTGCTAAAAGCCAACTAGCCGACCATAAGCAGTTTGCATGCACACTAGCAGTTGAGATTTCCTTGTAAATAAGATGGTGGCTGCCTACTAAGGGAATTCCATCATCCAAGTAACAATATGATTTGGCTTTCATGGGCAGCAAGAAAAGCATCCGCTCAAGCCCACAGACCCCCTACTTTTTAGCACACTAAGACAATTTTTGTAATAGATGGAAATTCAGCTCTGCGATCTGAACACCTCCCTCTTTCTCCAGAGAAAAATTGATTTACTTTTGGAAATATTCTCAGAAGAAAAAGCTCTCCTTTAAAATGTAGGCTCATAAATCAGCTTTGGTTAATGACCAGTTCCAAGTCTGTATTTTGATAAAAGCTACATTCTGAATTTGTGTGTACTACATTCCTAAATTCTTTGAACTATGTAGCTTTAATAGTACTTGGGATACAACAGGACTGCAGTGCTTAGATGCCATGGCCTGGGGAAGAACTTGAAGAAGGATCTGTAACTTGTGAGAATAAGGGGTCAGGAACAGCCATGGCAGTTTGTAAAAACAAACATCATCTCTTCGAGAGCCTGTAAAAATGTGTGCAGTCAGAAGATTATTTGGGAGCAAGTAAAATCCTCCAAAACACACAGAAAAGAGGACATGAGGAACACAGGATTTGACCTTCATTTGTAAAATGTAATCCATGCAACCATCACATAGAACCCTACCAGTAGTATTTGCATTACTGGGAATAATACATATTTAATGCTCGTTTGAGAATTGTTCAAACAAGAATCAGACCTAAACTTTGAAAACAAAAGAGCTTAATGAGTAGGCCCTGCCCTAGAACACAGGATTGAACTATTTAATTCTACATGATTCAGATTTCCTTTGAACTGGCCATTGTATTGCTTGGTAAAGAAGCAATGCATCCATAGATGTTCCAGGGACCGTAAAGTTGCTCAGAGAAATGCACTCATTTAAAAGATTAACTAATCCTTCATATTTCCTGGGGATTCTGAACTTGGCAATAATCGTGACCCATGAATTTAATTCAACATCATGTTTTCAGAGGAACTACTATTGGACAGGAAAAGTTAGGAAATGCTACTTCTGAATGTGTTCTAAATGATTTCCTTCTAAACATACTTTGTACTTGGGAAAAAAGGAAATGAAAAAATGGAATATATAAGAGGAAGGGAAGTCTATGTCAGGTGTCTAGCAATTACTTTTGTAGAAGTGAGCAGTTGTCCAGTGGATACTGGCTCACATGCTTCTCCATGCATCTCAGAGCAATGTTAGATGTTCAAGAAACATCCTTGGAGAGATAGGGCAGATGCAGTATGTGGTAGCATCACTGTTTAAAATAAAATCATACTCCTAATCAAATGAACATAGTTTACTTCAGACAGGGCTACTACAACACAAAAAGCAATTTATCTTCACTTAGCCCAAAGTCTGTCTTTGGCTTTAAGCTGCTAAATAACTATGTTTGCAAAATACAAAGGCAATCTACATTTTTATTCATTGCCACAGTAACTACTAGGTTGATTTCTCTAATTAAATCATTAAAATATTTGCAGCATCTGTTTATAAAATGTGGCTAAAGAAGAGATTGTTACCACAAGAGATTTAATTAATATATTTGGGCTGCAATGCATTTTAGGTCTTCATACATGCATACATGGCTAACTGTACATAGCAAATCTGCCACTCTAGGGTAAGTGGCCATTTTGTTTCAATACTTTCCTCTTTCTGGGGAAGTAAGGGGTAAAAACAATAGGTTGCAGGTATCTTCTGCTGTCGTAAACTGGAAATCCTATCAGTTGACAAGCTAAAATTAGTTGATTGTTTATATATATCCCCAGGTACATATCATCTGGAGCCCCCTTGGACTGGAAGAATGATCATGTCTGCATGCCTTGGCAGAACAGAAGTTTATCGCAGAAATTTACAGCTCCACAGGGAACCTTTATTTCACCATTTTGCTTCAAATGCTAACCCACAGAGGCCTCTGCAGGAATGGGGATGGTGGTACACATCCAGAATCATCCAGTTTCCAGTTAGAAAGCCAATAGTGCCATATATGGAGAAGGTTTTAGAATTATACGCATTATATAGTAGAAATGGAACAGAAGTTATCCACCAAGAAGTAGCTAACAATCAGTTTTAGCAAATACTTATCTTTGTTTAATCTAAACCTGTAGTATCGAGGAGACAATCAAGCTATTCTGTACTGATCCCCAGATACTTCATGCCCTTCCAGAGGCAAGGATTCTGCTGATGTAGGTTTACTGTACTGGTGCTCTTGCTAGAATCTCACTTTTATAAAACTAAATTATCTGTACAGCTTTCATATTTCACATGAATTGGTCAATCTATCATTCTAATTCCTTGAATTTTACAGTGCCAGCAGATCAGACAGAAGAGAAAAACAAGTAATCCATTTCCTTATTTGAAAGCCAGAAGCACATAATGCTTATTAATAAAGAACATAGTTTACACAGATTTTAGTGTTATTGACCATAAAACAATGTATACTATAAGCAAGGGTGAAATTTCTAACTAATTAGCTTGTGAAGATGATATTTAATGGAACATACAAAACTCTAGGGTCTTGTTCATTAAGTGCACATACATACAGTCTTTCTACTCAAACGGGATTTTGACTCATAATGGAAGGTTAAATAACCTACCTTGAGATTCCAAAAACAGAACAGCTTACATTTCAGTTTTTTTAGCTTTCTTTTAGTAAGAAAGGAATCGAGTGAAATATGATGCATCTTCCTCAGTCAGAGGACTCTAAGTACATTCAGCAGAATAGCTGTAATTACCCAAACGCTTCAAAAACAAAGGCAGCAGAAGTTCTCAATGTAGATCGTTATCTCCCTGTATCCTGATTAAGAATATAGTTAGACAGCTCTTGCAACAACAGCTTCTACACTTTTTCCCAAGTCACCTATCGCCACTGTGCAGGCTGACAGTCTAGCTATACTAATCACCTAAGGATCTGGAATTTGTTTTGGAGTCCTCTTAAAGACACTCCACATATATGTAAGCACTACTGACATCAGTATGACTTCACCATATTTCTAGCTACTTCATTCAAGTAAAATCTGTTTCTCTCATACTGGCTCTTTGAACAGGAACAGAATTTAACCCATTGCATAAGGCACTATTTGTCATCAGATGCTGGAAAAGGATGGCTCACCCAGTAACACTGGATTCAGTCCAGTACTTGTTCAGTAAAAACTTCTAGTAAGTTCATTTAACACTAAAACCATAAAATAATTACATGAACATTTGCCTTCTTTAGACCAAAACCATCTAACTCAATTCCTGGTCCCAAGCCAAACTGCAGTCCTTGACAGCTTTCTTCAGGACCAGTGTAAGTACTACCACCTGTATTGATACCTAGTTTACATTAGCTTGGCTATGGCTTCAGTAGCATTTCCGCATCAAATGCATAGGATTCGGTTCTTTTCTCATGTTGATTCCATTTTTACATTTCAAAAGGTCCATAACTAGAGGGCTGTAGATATCAGAGCCATAATGTCCTGTAACCAGTACTCTTAGGAATGCATTACCATTGCAGGATAACAAACCGTTACCAAGTCACGATAGAGACACTATAATAGTCCTGTAATTTTGGATTAATTTGTTTTAACATCAGAATACGGACCTTAATCTTAACAAGCTTATTAATTGCATTTGTGCTACATCTCGCAATATCTCCCAGCTGGACTGAAACCTTCTGAATTTGCTTTCCTGACTTGTTCAGGCTGATGCTGCCCTCTTCTGAGAGCATTGTATTATGACAGTCACTTCACGGGTATTTCAGGACGCTTAGAGAGGCAATTCTTTCATAGAGCAATCACCAAAAAAACAAAAAACAAAAAAACAAAACAAAAAAAACAAACCCGAAGATTTTCTTTTTAATCTCACATGCTCTTCAACTTTTATCTGATTTTATTAGAAAGAAGTCGAGTAAGACATTTTTATCTCAAAGCCATCAAGGACAAATCTCGCTCTGCTTCTTTCATTTCATATTCCATCATGACAGCTTTCTGCTTCCCATTCCACAAATAACACAAGTATTCATTACCTACTTCTTACGGTTTCAAAGAAGCCTTCTTTGTCTCATGAGGCCTTTTGCAAATGAGAGGAGGTAACTATAAAACTATTTCATCATTCTCTTCCACATCACTTCATACTCTTTTCTGTAATGCCTGGGAGATACCTGCATTCAGTACTTTATTGTGCTTTTCTGTCCATGTGCTGCAGTTTATATACTGACTACATGCCTTTCGGAGCAGGGAGTCTCCTTTTTTCTGATTCAAATCAGCCCTTAGTAGAGTATATTCTTCACTAGAGGTTCGTTGTTATAATATGATTATTAGACTTGTACCGAAAAGAAATTATGCCAGTCACAGATTAATATCTTCCATAATTAAGTTGCTATGGGCATATTTAGTAAGTCTTGTGCAGTAGATTATGGGCTCACCTCATATGACTAATATGCATCCACCTTCACTATAGTTTGCAGTCTGGTCCTAAATACGTTTGAAGATTTGATAAATACAAATGGAAAAAAAAAAAATACAACAGAAGAAAGAACAGGGTATGATAACATTCCCTTCAAAAAAAAAAAAAAAAAAAAAATTAAGTGAGGCACTTTGATAGAATTGGGCTCTTATTCTGTCAACTGAGGACAAGTTGATCCAGGATCTGGTTGGAATGCCAACCTTTGGAGCCTCCAGAACCTGAGTTTCTTATTCAGTTAGAACAAGAAATCAAAGTGTAGCAGTCTAGTACAAATCTGAGTAGAAATTTGAGTCTCTCACTCTACCAGCCCCCAAGCTTGATTTCTATTTCTTCTTTAGTGATCATGCAGTCAAGGATGCAGATCATCCACTCAAAGCAGATAATTATATTTCCGGAAGTCTAAAAATATCTGCATCTTTCTTCATTAAGGTGGTACTACGAAGGTTTCATTTCTTGATGCATTTCACTTTCAGATGAGATCAGTACAAAAAGTGAGTTTCAGTTCTCTTGGTACTTCTGGCCTTGGTTCACATCTGTGTTCACACCACCTAAGGTTTGCTTTGAATTTCACATTCAAATGAACTGATAATCCACCCAAACCACCAAGTTTGCTGTGCGTTTGGCCATTATAGCATGGGCGTATTCCTAAGTAACACAAAGGTTTCCTTTTTTGTGGGCTCATCTTCACCAGTCCCACACGATTCTGATGCTTACTAACCTGTTCAGAGCTAACAATTGCTTCATAAAGAGCGCATACAGGGCTCACCTCTCACCTGCCAGCTTTAGAAGATGGTATCTGTTGAGCAGTAAAAAGATAGCTAAGTGCAGTTCACAGGACCAAGTGCCTGCCCAGACCTGTCAGAATTTGTGCCTGCAGCAACATCAGTTATTTCAAACTTAGTTACTGGTAATCACAGTAAAAAGACAATGTGAAGATATGAAAGGTAGTTTAAGTAAACCAATAATTATGATCACTTGAAAATAAGCCGTTGTGCTACAGAGATACTAATACCTTTTACTACACAGCTCAAGTAATCTTTGAAGTTGGATATCATAGGCAGTAGTGAACTCTGAGGTTATCTAGAACAAAGAGTGTTTAGACTAGTACAGAGGTCCAGATCTTACCATAGTCCCCCAAAGAACACTTCTTTGTGTCATCTGAAGCAGTGCTAGAAGAGTTGGGCAAGCACATGCTTGGAATATGGTTTTCTTTGTAAAGACACAAACGTAACTTCTAATCAAACAGGGCAGTTTTAGGAGCACATGTTATCCTGGAACTTACCTTGTCTGTTGAAAAGGAAATGGCTGCCTTGGCTAGACCTTGCACTACAGGGAGCACAAAAGGCTTCTGTGGGCATTGTAGTATTTTTCATCTTGAAAGTTAAAGTGAACATTTTCAATAAAACTAAGTAACTAAGCATCTTCTTAAGTAAATAAGCTTGATTTTTAAGAGTTGCTTTTGTTGTCTATTCACAAATTCAGCTCAAGCTCAGCACTTCCAGCAAACACGTTTCAGAGACTTTAAGGACTTTAAAACATGTTTTGAGAACTGTAAATACCTCCTTGTGCTTAAGAAGTATTGGGATTCTTCAAAGGACTTCCTTATGTCATAAAGAAGCGAAAGTACAATATACCTAGAGAGAAGAGAACCAGACCTATTCAAATCCTGAAAATCAGATGGAAAAGAGAAGGGGAAAGTTCTTACTGCTAAGAAACAAGTTATCTCGAACCTAGAATAACTGCAATTCTGAGCAGGGCACTAAATTCTTCTTCCATCATCTGGGCACCAACACTTCAGCAAATCATTTGGCTTTTACCTCAGTTTTCTATCTATCAGTTAGCTAATTCACACCAGACCCTGGAAGAAAAGATTAATGGCACATCCAGGCTCAAGAAAAATACTTAGTATCAGGGAGTACTGCACTGCCTACACCAAAAATTAGTGGATCGTAAGCCTAATCACCCAAGTCAAGAGATTCATAAAAGTAAGAAATCAGCTTCCGTTCATTCATCTGAGTGTTGTGTGAACTTTCAGGATTTATTTGGTTTATCTTGAGAACTAGACTCTTCTCTAAAAGAAAAATGAGATTCTTCTGCTTGTCTTATTTTAGTGGTATTAAACTAAGTATTATGTTAAATGTTTTAATGACCTTTGTTTGCCTCAACACCACACAACTTGCTCTTGAGGAATGTAATGAAATAGATCAGCTCTTCTGTTCTGTATTAACGTAAAGACGAAGCATCACTTCCAGTTTTGTTTCCTAGTTTTTCTAATTAAATATTCCTTTAAAATGAGACATTTTCTTTCAATATGTAAATTCATCATGATATATATATATATAGTGATAATTGACACAAAACTTAAAATCCATTCTATTGTTAATAGGCACTGAAAATCAAACAGTGCTGAGCTGCTTGTGAGGGACTTGTTACACTGAGTAGAAAAACGAGAAAAAAGGAAGAATGATCACAATCACTTTTGATAACAGCAGAATAATCCATGTGTAAATAGTTAACCAGCTGTGGCCAGAAACATCTTAATATCTTATTTGTTGAAACAATATAAAATGGAATTGCTTAGCAAAATTAATGGGGTAGAGACCTGAAAAGTAACGTTTGTTCTGCTGCGTGATATGAAAAATAAATGAGGATAGTAGTGTTTTCTTATCTGCTATATCCATGGATTGAAGTGTGGGACCACATAATTTGCCATCATTCAAACCACCTGATACCTGGCCTAAGGCACCAGTATTAATATATTAAAGATCCTTGCTCAGTCAGTAATTTTGTAATAAAGACAGTACAGCACTGGCAGTCAAACAGCCTGGCCCATTAGCCTGTGTATGTCGATGTGCCTGCAAACTTGCACGTGTTCCGGTGAAGCCCGTCTTCACAAAGAGGCCAGGCTCAGGTCAGAGGTCCTGTTTAGCTTCCCTACTAGATGTCTCAATAAGACTTAAAAGAGATCATTGTTAAAATTCAAGGCTTGTATGCAAGCTACCTACAGCGTTTGATGTTTAGCTTCTATTAATTTCTATTAAACTTTGAGTAGCGTTTGAAGCTTCTTCTCCACTCGAGACTTATTTTGGGCTTATCTGAAACTTCTGTTGCCTCCAAAGGGAGCTTAACTGGGATTCATTAATCCTACTATACAGGTAAATTACACTAGCAATACCTTGGCAATTCCCTATAGCAGCTCAGGTCTGTCATATCAGCTCTTTAATCTGATGGTGAATTATTTAACCACCATACCAGAGAGCCAGCGTATCACAGAGCTTCAAAAACTTCTATTTATGTTCTGAATATGTCCATTGCAGCTGTTAAAGCATGAATAACAATTTCCATGGAGACCTTCGTTGCATTCCTGTACTAAGCAAAGACTGGAAGAATTCAGATTGGGCGATTTATAGATCTCTCAACCTTAAGAACTATCACAATCATTATCAGAATAATTGCTTCACCAGGGAAAGTCATGATCATTTAAGTACCTGTGAGCAGCTATGCTAACCATGCCAAAATAAGTTAGGGCCAAGTAACTAATGTGACAAACTACAGCAAAGAATATTTTCCTTTAAGAACAGCTTGGTCAACATTTTCAGAGCAAAAAAAACCCTTAAAATGAAGTTTTTAAAAAAATCTGAAATGCACTTTAAAATCCTACAGTAATTAACATATGAATAGCAAACTTTAAAGAATAACCCCATGAAAAGAGTACAAAGTTTCAGGAAGCATTATTTAGAAGGTGTCAACGTGAAGGACTTCAAACACATACATGTTGAACACCTTTTTCCCCACTTCTTTAAACATACTCTAATGAGACATACTCTGAGAGACTGAGGAAAAGAGTGGGCAATTTTGAGCAGCTTTAGTATTCACCAAACGGATAAACAGTTCATTTGAATCTTAACAGAAACTCCCAAATGGAAGCAAGGTGTCTTCAACCTACATAACATCCTTGGCCTGCAGAGAACTTTGCGACAATAACTGGATTCTGGGAACTACACCATTGTTGTTCCATTTTGCAGGTTAAACAGTTAGAGATTTGATCAATTGACAAAAGGTACAAACACTGAGTCTGCATGAACAAGAAGCCTTAGTCCTACTTAGACTTAGCCCTGGCTGCACTATAACCAAGATTTCCACAAATTTATGCATTAATCTCACAACTGTCTTCATTCCTATTGCCACACAAGCCTGGATCCAAAAGTAAGCAGCGAAAAATGATGCATATTCTTTTTTTCCCCCCTCATAACTTTATGAAAACGTAGAAAAGAAATCTCCTGAGGCAGTAGAAACTGATCTCTACTGCACCGATGTGTGTCAGCTCTCTCTCTAGCTCCTCACTTTGTGAAAGACTGGTAGTGTGCGTCGATGGGAATCCACCGCTTCCCTTCATGGAAGCAAACTGCTATATCCAGCCTCCCTAGTGCTAGTCAGCCTTTGAAAGAAGTGTTGCTGGAGGCAGGAACGCAAAACAAAACAACAAAACGAACACGAAAGCCAGCAGATTTCTAAACTCAGCATTAAAAGTGTCCTCATTTAAGAGTTCTAAGGTCTTTATGGCTCACATTGTTCAATTAGCTGCTTTATACTGCCATATATTCTTCAAAAGCAATCTTTTACTAATTGTAAATTCTTACAAATGTTTCATATTTGTAAATCATATTTTAATACTGCAATAAAATCTTCCAGGACACTTACTATGACATATTTTGGCAGTAAGCAGTACACCAAAGATCAAAATCATTATTAGACATCAACACCCAGCCTGTCATCATGGCAGATGTGTCCAGTTCATTAATTTTTCCTGGAAATAAGCTGATAGTAGCAGCCTGTTATTACTAAATGGATTTTCATAGGAATGGGCTAAGCTGAATGTGTCTGGGTAAGATCAATTTTTGAGAGTTGCCTGAGCCCATCATAAACACATGGAGGTTTTCTAAAATCTCACTGTGAACAGATACTGAGGTTACTAGTTTTGATGTTGGAGTAAACAAGCTACTAGAATGGCCATTGCAAGGCACAATTCATTTTATGTACACACTGGAAAGCTAAACATGAAAGCCAGAAAACTGGAGGTAGCTGAAGTTGTGAGCCTTAATTTAAAAGTAGATATTCAGGACTTAGGATAAATACACTCCCAGGCTGAGTTCTGTTTTGAAATAATTCTGCTGATTTCTATACATTTTTACAGGAGCCAATGTCTGGGAGGCATAATTCACATTAACAGCTTCCTTTCTTACTGAATACCAATTTGACCATCACAGCATTTTTAGAGAGAATCTAATACCCTTAAATATGCTGCCTCGAAAAGCAACCTTAGTTGAGTGCACTTAGCAGACAAAGAGGGCAGAGCAAGGACTAGAAAGAAAGTGTCAGGCATGCACATGCTCCAATATCTGGTAAGCTTTTTCACTGGTTCCCATCTCTAATTACTTCATTCCATATTTCTAATCTTTCCAGCATGTCCCTTTTCAGGATAGCCAGAGCACAGCACAGCAACCCCAGATGTGCTAATCTGAGGAATAAGGAAAGACAAGCTTCATAGAAGTGCTTGACAGGGCTTGCTTAAAAATGTATAGGAGGATAAGCTCCCCTGCTTTTTATCCTCCTCTTCATTAAGAGAGCTCCTAATTTTGGAATAAGATTATGAAGTACTTCAGTAGTTCTTTCTTCTAAAATGAATTGGAGCGGAGATCCACATCAAGGAATTGGTTCTCAAAACTAAAATTCCTGTGAAGATACTGTACATGACAAAGGCTTCTAATCTGGTATTCAGAAATCACTTTCAGCATGGATCCAGCTAATATTTACTACCTGTACGTATTTACCATTGTAACCTGGTATGGAACTGCCTGGAGACACATAGTGGTAACCATGACCAGACACTAATAGGGGCACATTTTTCAAAATATTCTGTCAAGTATTTTTACACTGAAAAGTAAAAAAGCAAGTCTCATTGCAGACACTTGTAACAGGTAAGAACCCAGTGAGTGCCTTTGTACTAGCCAGGAGAGCCTGTAGCATCTTCAGCCTTGAAGTTACTCAAAACTTGAAGGACTATGACCCAGACCTATCTAATATGATGCTGCAGGTGATTTTGTATTTGAATTTGACCCTGCTCTCACTTCGGTTTTGAACAGGAGACTATTAGAGATCAATTACTCTGTGTCTCAATACCCCATTGTTTTAAATACCAAGAGATAATTTCTGCTTGCATCTGGTGGTTTTCATTTTGACATGTTTTGAATTACCCAGATTATACTTTATAATCCTTACTGAACTTACACAAACAGCCAATACACTGAAGTCAAGGCAGCAAGACAGAACCATAGCTCTCATTCAGCACAACAGGAAAACACATCCCAAACTTTAAAATCAAGGACAGTCACACTGTCATAGCAGACAGCACAGTCAGATCAGAATCTTTTTTTGGATACGAGGGTGGAAGAAATTATTTATTTTGCTCTTTTATTACATGAAAGGTGATGTGCCTTTTTCATGAAGTGCAGTGTGACTGACATTCAGAAAATTCTGAATTACTTACCAACAACATGCCAGTCCCCCCAAAGCTGGACTCTTAAAATGTTTTCTGCTGAAAAAGCTAGTTTCGCATTTCACAGCTGTTAAATATGTGTATGTATGCCTCTCTACTATGGTGCAGTGATACCATTCTTTGTAGTAGGGAAAACTAATTCCCACCAGATTATCCACTGCAGTGTGAAAGACAAAAAAATTGATACCTCCTAAAGTGCAGTTCTAACATTGGCAAACAACATGAACAGAATAGCATAATCAGCCAGACACGCAATTGCCAAGACAAAGTAATATCTGGCTTATCAGCTTGTGCTAACCTACATAGCTCCCAACACATTCAAAAAGCTGACAGTGATTTTTGCCAGCTTAAAATCTGCTGCTGAAGGACATGACTGAATATTTGACACCTTCAGTTAAAGGTAAATACTTTTGCCTAGCTGAAGTCCCTGTTAGAAAGCAATATTCCTTTCTAACTGAGCACTTCTAATGTATACAGGTCCATGCCCAAAGCACAGGGTTTATGTTTAGAGAGAGAGATCTAAATATATTAGCTAACTTACTAAATATAAATAGCCAAAAAGCATGGATCTTTCCCTGAAGTTAAAGAACACTTTTTTAATGGAAAAAACTTGCAAGAAACTTATATCCATCTCCAATTTAGGCCTTGTATTTACTTCCATCATCAGGTTCAATTGCCTTTGCTCTGAGCTCTCAGTTTCAATTCACCAAGTGTTAGCCCTAGGCTCCTCAACAGGCATCCTCAGGTCATCTGGGACATGCATTTCCAAGAGAGTGAGCTGCTGGAAAAGCATCAGCAAAATCCTGGACAAGAAATAAAATAGATAGGTTGCCTAAAGAAATGAAGATCCCCAATGTTTAAAGACTAACAAGCAGATCCAAGACTATGGTGGACAAAATATCCGGGAAATATTAATGAGATCAAACTAAAGAAAGTCTGCTGTTTTATTCAGATAAGTCAATAAATGAGAGAAGTGAAAAACTGTAGCATTCAGATGTAGACATCAAAAATCATACATACGTAGAGATTTTATGCAGTTACACAGCTCTTATTACTGCATCATCTTAAACGCTGCAACTTGTGTTACAATAGACTAGAAGACAACACAAGTCCTGAGGGCCAATACCAACCTAAGCAAATGTGATTCAATTTCAGTGTTTTCTCCAAGTGACTTTCTTAAAACCAAAGGTTCGTGTCCTGCTTGAAGTTTTCTGTACCACATACCAGCCAAGCACTTGGAGGTGTGTCAGCAGTGTGCTCCCTCTTGGCACTGACTGTATAATGCAGCTGCACAGCTTGTAGTCAGTGAATTTTGCAGCTGGTGGCAGGTGCCAGCAAAAACCTGCTGTCCAGATGGACATCACATTTGCATGATTTATAATATAACAAAATGAATAAACCTGTATCAAGTGACTTCTAAAGATATTTATTTAGGGACTTGCACCCAACAAGGCTGAAACAACTTTTATCCAAAGAGTCCTTAGATGCTGAATGCTTTATTCATGCATTGAAGCAAAGTGATGTTGCTCCTGATCGCAATTAAGCCTTACATAACCCAAATACATGAAAAGACTTGAGAAGTCCAGCCTTCTTCATTGTTTACTAAGTTACATTTCATAAACCCATCTAGGATTCTACCACTCCAGCACAAATTGGGTAAGGATCCGGACTGCTTAAATTTTGCCACTTGTAATGCAATATAATGGAAAAGGTGCAGGTTACAAACTAAATTTGCAAGTGAAAAAGCAAACAAATAGTCACGGGGGAGGTAAACCACCAGGAGGGGCCAGGCCTGAATGTTATCACACCAGACAATATAAGTGGGTTCCCTGCAGTGCTCCTCCCACATGCTGGTCAGCTTCGGAAAAGTCCTTGAATCACACCAACAGTAAGCTTCATGATACCAGTCTCTTTCCCAATTTCATACAAAAGGCATTCTCTATATTGAAAGCTTTTCAGCTTTGCAGAATTGACAAAAATATTGTAATGAAAAATTATTAGGTGTGCCTTTTTTTT
>NW_024884756.1:10566814-10637220 GCF_019232065.1 Centrocercus urophasianus
AACCTGAAGTGACAAACAGTACCTCTGAAGATAGCCTTTTAAAAGAACATCATCTTTATTTAGTAAGTGTAGTTATTAGCACTTAGGACTCTAACTGCATCAACTGGTTTTCTCATCCAGGCTTTAAAAATACTGAATAAAGCCCTCTGAGAAGAAAAACATGTCACTATGACATTTTTTCCTCTTACAGAAGGATAGAAATTGAGACATTCTTAGGCTCAAGCTGTAAAACAAGTTGTTTCCTCACTTTGTGATAACTGCCACATCATCCCTTTGATGTTGCTTCAGTCTTTCTTGAAGCCAGTTATGATTGACTCATACCCAGTTTCCATTCCTTCCCAGTAAAAGCTGGGAAAACAGATTGAGAAGATTCAGAAGTACATGCACATTTGTCATCATGAGCATGCATGCATGCATATATAGAGTCACATAAGTATGTATATATATAGAATCATAGAACCATTAAGGTTGGAAAAGACCATTAAGATCATCTAGTCCAATTGTCCACATACCACCAATATTGCCTTCTAAACCACATGCTGAAGTACTACACCACTCTTCCCTTAGACATCTCCAGGGACAAGGAGTTCACCACTTCTTTGGGCAACCTGCTTCAATGTCTAACCACTCTAAGAATAAATTCTTCCTAGTATCCAATCTGAATCTCCCTTGGAACAACTTGAGGCCATTCCCTGTCGTTCTATCACTAGTTACCTGTGAGGAGAAGCTGACCTCCCCCTTCACCACAATCTCCTTTCAGGTAGAGAGTGATAAGGTCTCCCGAGCCCCCTCTCCTCCAGACTGGACAATTCCTGTTCCCTCAGCCACTCCCCATAAGGTTTATGTTCCACATTCTTCACCAACTTTGCTGCCCTTCTTTTGGGCACTCTCCAGGGCCTCGATGCCTTGTAGTGTGAGGCCCAAATCTGAACACAGTACTCAAAGTGTGCCCTCACTGGAGTTGAGTACAGGAGGATGATCATCCCCCTGGTATGCATAAACATACAGTATGTTCTACATGTAAAATAGTGCTTAGATGTTAAATGTTGACTATGCTCTTCATGTATATAAGATCCTTACAGAAATGAAGTTTAGACAGAACTTATACATCCTTCAGAGGAGGTATTTCATTGAAATAACTTTTGTCCCACTCACACCGCAATCACTCTCTCTGAATCAACACATCTCCATTGATAGGGGTGCACTGACCACTGCAGAAGGTGAGCTGAGAAAAAGCTCTTTGCCATGGTCACTTTAGCATGATTACTGAATACTACCATTGGTGTTCAGGCTCCCCACCGACTGTTAAACAACATTTAATCACTCCTCCCCCTCTTACACATCTTTGATAACACTTCATGCAACAATGTTCGCATGTACTAATTTACAGCCTCTGGAAGGAGCCAATAGGAAGAGAGTCTAAATATACCATTCTTAAGTTCTGCCTCAGTTCGTAATTTTAAAGATTAATGTCAAAGACTGGGGGAGAAAAAAAGACCCTCCCAGTTAAGCAGATATACAGCTTAGAAGTATTGAATGGAGTCACACAGAGGGACAACGCTTAAAACACAAGAACAGAAACAGATCAGAGATCTTTTGAAATTGACTTCACCCTGTATAGTCTGCATCCTGTGTGAATGAGCAAGGCAGGTAGAAAGAACTCAAATCATGGGAAAATTAAAGCAGCTGATATTTAAGCACAGCCAAGGCAAGGAGCACAAATTCGAAACAGTTTAGATCAGTTTGGACTTCCCATTTAGCTAGAGAAAAGAAATATTGGCTTGTTTTTTCAAAATCGTACAAGAGAAATAAGAAACGAGAAGGGAAAGAACACTTGAATTCTACAATGTAATCACTATGGCAACTTGTAAAGCAGTTTTACATCGTGGTTCTAGCAGTTCCCTTATGTACTATCAAAACAAATATGTTAAACACTAAAATTTAAAGAATTGGTCATTTAACGTGTTGCATTAACACATTTAGAAGTTAATTGCATTTAACTTGAATTTTATATTTGTGTCATATTGTAGCACTCAAAATTAGTCATTTAGCAATACAGAATGGGGGGGATGTTAGGTTGCAGATCCAGTCTGACTGATACAGTTTTTAATTCCACTCAAATTTACCAGGATCTGATACAGTCACCTCTGCTAGAAATAATTTTTTACAAGTACAGCATGCAGGCTCTTGTTCATTGCTGGCAGAAGTGCATACATAATGGTGGTGACTATGTTGAAAAACCGTTTAGCAGTTGAGCATTTGCTCTACCAAATAGCATTACTGTTTTCTTACCGCCTGCTGTAGTTTCCACAGAAATAAAGAGGTATTACTTTCAGAGTACCTATGTACACACATGCTCCTCGAAGAAATGAGAAAAAAAAATCTTGTTTGCTTTTGTTCATTGGTGAGGTCAAGAAATAATGTACTCTGCTAGTAAGGAGTAATTAGATTATTTAGGTGGCAGAGCCCAATACACAGGCACTGACTTACCATACCAACATCAAGAAATTGCAGCATTAAACCACTGCCAAGGTTACCTCAGTAAGCCTATATCATCATGAACAGGTCACCGTGTTCCATTCAATATAGAACCTTAAATTATACCAGCATCATCTTATTCAGAGAACGAACATTAAAAATTGAAAAGCTCTCAGGTCTGCAATTTAAATAGCCACCTTATTTAAACTGTCATGGGTTTTGAACCCTCAATGACTGCAAAATGTGCATGATCTGATCTGAAAAATAACACTAATGCAAACCTAATGCTGCCCTTGCGTTGTTCCTTAAGGAATTGAATGTGAAACAGTCCAAGAATCAGGGAAGAACTACATTTTAATTTCATTAAAAATTAAGCATCTTGACAGAACCAACAGCAAAACAGCATTAACTAAAAGCAGCATTTTTGAGCATACGGTGAAGCAGTCATTTTCACTGAAAAATGCATGTTTAAATATTTGCATGCATATCCACATGCTTTATATTTATACATAAAAATAGAAGTCCAGCAACTATTTCATGAAGCATTTCATTGCAGTACACTTTTGAAGACCACTACATCACCTACAAAAATATTGGAAAAAATCTACATAACACTATTTCAAAATTGCAATGATAAGTATCTACTTAATACATACTTCTAGATCTTTGCAACTTGTAAGACAACCGCCTCAGTAATGAAGCCCACAGGGAAGGGGTAAGGCTCACAATTCATCAAATAGTAATGCATTAAAAAGTCGTTTAAAACTGAGGGGAGATCTCCCTCTCCCTCTCCTCGAATGTACACATTTTTCTGATTAAGTAAAAGATGAAAATTACATAAAATTAGAATCCTGTAGTAAAAGTATCCTTAAAAGCTAACAAACAAGATATTGCAAACATTAAGGGTTTCTTTGTGGTTTTGGTGTTTGTGTTTGTTTGTTTTAATAGAAGTCAGAGGAGTACCAGGAAGAGTTTCCCTAGACTTAGAGAATTCTTGTCATCAACTCCGTATTTGCTTTGATTTATTAATTTTGATGAGACTAATTCACTACTGTATTTGAAAGATCTGAAAGTTGTGTTTTAGGAACACAACCTAGTTATGATAAAAATATAATATAATAATAATTGCAGGCAGCCATTAAAAAAACTCAGCAAACTCACCATGTGCTGCTCAACACACAAGACTGCTTGGAGAAACTGTTCCAGGAGTGTTCCAGCCACTACTGCATGGTACCTGTTTAAAAAATAAAGACTGAATTTGATCACTTTGAAACAACATCAAAGACATTAACTACAAGTAAACAAATAGTATTTTATTTCTAATACACACAACATGCACAAAAGCTTAATTCAATAGAAGTTTCACTGTTTACTTCAGCAAAAGCGGAGTTAGGCTTAAATGTTTAAGACAGAGTACAAAGGCAAGCATTTTAAGCTGGTATTGAGTGAAGAAGCTATGAATGTCTTTTTCTCCTCCCTCTTTCAAGCAGAGCACTCAACACTGGATTTGTGTGAAAATTATTGCGGTTATTTGAAATAAAGTTCATTTGAATATGAAGAACCTAGATTCTTGGGTAAACAGTCCGAATTTATTCCATTGTGCGAACATAAGCAGAAGAAAGTCCCTCTCTAAGAGCAGTCTTTACTTTTCACATGCTACAGCCTTCCACATTTTGCCACCAGGTGGCAAGATGACAGCAAAGGAACGCCGTGAAATTCCCTCATTATTAGCCTACTGCTGCCCTCTAACGTAGCAAAGAAAAATCAACAGCTTCTTCAAAGCTGAGACTCCAAAAGAGCGGCAATGTTACTTAGTGTAGAGAGAAAAATGTAACTACTGATCAAAATGAAAAGCAGCAGATTCCGATTTCCAAGAGCTCAGCAAAGTCTGATATACTTAAAAATAATCCATAGGTCAACAAAACATTCATTTGTATGTAGTTATATCAGAAGGAATTCAAGTCAATTCATTAATGTGAATGAAACAAGGACAGGAAAAAGAGAACAGGTGATAAAACCCTCAAAAGTTCAAGGTTAAGAAAAATCTTTTTTTTGCTAAGCTTTTCTGGTTCTAAATGTTCGTCTTTCCACCAGAAAGTTTCCTCATTAAGCCACTGTAGCTACGCACGTAGTATCAAAGTGCACAGTTCAGTATTGACAGACAGTAACATTTAAAGCAAAATCAAGTACCATACCAAAGCAAGCATTTGTTCTTGTATGTATGATAGAAAATAAGAGTCTGCAGCACTTCGCCGTATTCTCAAGCAACTTATTTTGGCACTTATATATAAGATTATTTATCCCACTGACCTACCATACAAAGCTCTAACCAAGTTGATTCTTTTTTCAAAGACAACACATGACAATCATACTCTTTACTGAAATTTTAAGGCTTCAAAGCCTACAAATTCAGTGAAACAGTAACCATTTTCAACTAGTCACAGAATGATATCTGCAAGGCACTTCCCATTCTCCAGCACTCTACAAATGCATGAGTGCCTTTATTACCAGTTGAAGTCCAGAAGGACTAGGAGTATTCCTCACTTTTAACATCTCGGCTTCGTACTTTTGCAGAGAACTGTACATGGGCAGATATGAAGAGCACAGACATCATGTACGTAACAGACTGTGTAACTGCAACATTTGAACCACATCCTGCAGACATGTTTTGATATTGCTTACTCAGATGAAGTTATTCTAGCTTACAGGTAGTTCATGGACAGGAAAGGATTCTGTACAAGAAGACATTTTGCTTGCGTAACAATGTTTCACAGGACTGCAACATGCTCCACAAGTAAAGAAAGCATTTCTCTCTTCAGAATGCTATTAGAGTTATAAGTACGATATCTGTCTAAACATAAAATGATCAACTTTTTTTTCAGTTTCAGCTAGAGAGGATATTCTAAAACAGCGTAAATATGATGCTGTGCTCCACCCTCACTGATCAGCATTAACTCTCAAATTTGCATGGAAACAACTGGAAAATGGTTTAATGTTTCTGTCCCCAAAACATCCACTTGAATTTTTATTTCAGTCTCAGGTCACAGCCATTGTTTGCAGATACTACAGTACCCAAAGCTACCAACAGAAATGACGAGAACCAGGAACTGTACAAATACAAGCTATTATTTGCTGTTAATTTAAGAACTGAACATTTACTTGGGAAGTCTTAATAGAAATAAAGGTCTTTAAGTCAGACAAAGCAAATTGCATGACCTGAACATCCAATTAAAAGTAATATATCAGAATTTGAGTTGTCAAATATATGTAATCACTTGGCTGCTAAAAGACACCATGAAGAAATGCCCACAGCTATCTGAATAATGAGTAAGCTAGAGGAAAAAGATCAGATTGTTCTCTGTGGAAAGAGAGGGAAAATCTGAATTGCTTGCTCCAAATTGCCTGCTTGCCATCTGCATATCTTGCATGCTGTTCTTTTTACTTTTCATTCAATAGAATTTGGAAAGTCTTAATTGCTGACTACATTTATTTTGGAGTCCTTTTCAGTAAGTTAGAAATCTGCTGGTATAAAACATCTGAAGTTTGAGCCATACCACCCTGCAATAGACAGGAAATAGCTTCTCTTACAGTTATCCATTTAGCACATCCTCAAGAGAAAGGCCCCATATCAATTCAAAACCAACTGCAGTTGCAGCTGACCCATGCATTTCATTCCAAGCAACGTGCTCACACTCTGCTTTAGTGGAGAAGCACATTGGAAAAACAGAGAAGTGACTGGTCCTGGGTGAAAGAAACTCAGGCCAGCATCAAACAAAGGCCAGCATCAAACTCTCTCAGGAAAGGGTAACACTAAGGCACGTACTGTATGGAACCATGTCCTGCAGTGCAAACTGCAAAAGCACAAGGAATTTTTAGTGACTCGTACTCTGGCAATGCAGCTTGAGAGGATACTGGGAAAAGTACTGGAGTGCTTAGCAGCATGTGCTTCAGGTGGGTGTGACAGCTCTGTGGATTTCCTTTCTATATCTGGTTACACTAAAGAACAAGAGAATAAAAGCCACACACTGCTTCTCTTCTGAAATGGCAGAAGAGTTCAAGTGTTCAGGACATTACAATAATTAAGCTCTCAATTGGGTTGGTTTATTTAAAAGAACAGTTAAAAGCCACTACAGATAGTAATGCTGCAAGTATTAAACTGAAAGATATTAAGATGACCTGCAAATGAGATAATTTCATCCAGAAATTAAGCTTCACAAAATCCAGCACTGTCAGAAAGGATTGGCACTTTCAGAGATTGCATTGGATTAGACATTAAGAGGCAAGCATTACAAATGTTCACATAGAAGAAGCTCCCATTTCTTTCCTCTCCAATTTTACATCTTCTGACAAGAACTCCACTAACACGCGTTATTTCTAGAAGGAGGTCTGACAAAAAGCAGCAAACCCTGAAAGTTAGGGTAATACAAGTCCTGAGATCAGCTGTTTGTAAGACCTGTGAAACACTTGAAGTCTCTCTGTAAGCTGTTCAGATGAATTATGCTGCTTTTCATCTGCTTCAGCCAAAGTCATTAAAAAAACCCAACAGCTTTGTTTCAATCAAATGTTAGCTTGTCTGGCAACTGAAAGCTACAAAACAGAGATGAAAACCACAAAGAACGTGAAGCTTCATAACATTGTTAAAGATAATGCTTTTCTAGCTTTTCTAACAAGATTTCATTAGAGGCTTAAAGTTATACGTTCTAAGAAAAAGTATATTTGCCTCCAGTTCTGGATTCTCAAGTTTTACTTCTGAGTAATTTCAGTCTCTTACAGCCACCTCTTGCAAGTGTTACTATTGCTTTTTAACAGCTTAATTTTGGAGTAATAATAAAAGTCACCTTTTAGAGGGATCCATTTTTTTAATTGTTGTAATGACAAATTCCTTCTTAACCATAAGTATTATCAAGAAATATTTCAAAGCCTCCTTACAGATTTAACTCTTAATTCCTTCTTCACCCTTTATCTCCTTCAATTCCTTTCTTCTTCCTCTCCTCTCAAAGCCCCCAAACAAAAAATCCTGAATACATGTTACTTGCAAGAAGAAAGCTCTTTGTAGGGAAAATTTATCCACACTATTTCAGCTCTGCTTACTGTCTCAGTCACTGGTGGGAGCACCATCCTCGAGACTCATCTGGAAGATAACGATGTAAGAGGGACCATGACTCAAACAACTTAAACGCTGACACCTTGCTAGAATATCTTTACAAGTCAGGCTAGCCAAGACTGGCAAGTACATCTTGACCAGCTTAGTTAGTTGTGTATACTTCTAAAATGATGTCATAATTTTATTCACCTTCAAGCATTACTTTTCATCTCATGCCTTAGAAACCATTCCAATTTAAAGGACTGTTATCAATAGCTCATTCATAAATATGATATTGAAAGAGGTAAAGAGTGAGAGAGTTGATAACACATGTTTCTTATAAATGGATCATGGAAAATTCATAGCTAGGACTGAAAATCCTGTATCAGCAGGCAAATAACATCAGCTGCAATACAGGCAGATATCACAGCTATCACAGTGCACAGCCATCCTGTGGAATTTACTTCGGTATTAAGCTACACCAACAGAACTTCCTTCACTCACAGTTAAGCTGTAACTCAGGTTTAAAGAGGACTTCAATAGAAGATTGCCATCTTTGCTCATCTGATTTTCATTTGTAATCAACTTCGTAGAATTCCATACACGAAACCTACTTTATGAAATTCTGTCCTCTGGTTTAACAGCAAAATAATGAAATTTGAATTTAATCTGTTATGTTTAGAAGTCTGCTTAGTGCTATGTTTTAGTACACAAAGAACCCCCTGTGCAATTTCTAAATGCAGCGTGCCGTAGCACAGACATTAAGCCTGTTGGATGGAAAGCATATCTGTCTTTCTCATTAAGTATTCAGCACAAAAGGACAAATTAACAGAATTGCAAAGAAATTTTAAATGAAAACAAAACCAACAGTGGTGGCTTAACCAGAATTCTCTACATACTTGTACCCAGCCATGAGGAAAATAATTGAAATACTTATAAAATCTTCTCAATGCTTTTTTTCCTCAAGAAGAATTAAAGGCCCCAAAGGAGCCCCAAGGAGCTGACCTACTAAACTGACTTTTAACTCATTTGAAGCCACTGATTTGAAAAATGGTTCTCTTAGCTTTCAATATTTGGGTAATACGTCCTGTAATTGTTTAAATTAAAGGTCCAGTTGGTAAAGAAAAGAAATATTTCAACATAATGCAAATGCAATGGGAAATGCAGATGTTGTTAAAGTACTCACTAGGAAACAGGAAGCATTTTTCAAGGCAGCGTAATACAGTGGCAGAACATGCCATAAAAGATAAACGTGCTCAGGGTATTCTGACATTACCTGCAATTACATCGTATCTTTGTAATGAGGGAGGAAAGGGAGAAGAGATTGTACAGCTATATACATATCAAGATCAGAACTGTTTTCAAACCAGCTGTTTCTTGTGAGCATCTACAGCTTTTTAGTCTCCCACTTAATCAAGACCTGAATAAAACCTTGAAAAGTTTTCTCTTTTCTTCCCCCACGATGAAGAAAAAACAACCGAGCAAGCACTAATGTAGAAGAACATTGTTGGAACAACATTTACAAAAGCTCAAGGCTTGGCACCCAAGATGAATTTGCACATCTGTTAGCCAAATATTCATAACTACTCTTAGGTTTGACTTCAGTATAGGAAAACACTTAATCACCTGTTTACATCCTTTTCTAGACTAGGGCTTCACATGCTTTCTGAAGAAGAGCTTATGTTGAAATACTAAGTAACTGATGCATACGTACTTCTCTAGTCTGACACATCCTTCACTTCTTAATTGGAGACGTAGCCGTCCAGAAGTGCCTATTTAGGACACCTTAAATGCTGAACCCTATTCTAAATCATATACGAGATGGATTTAAGAAAAAAATATCAGTTTATCAGTGACAACAAATTTAAATGTCAGTTCAAGATCTCCACTTACACATTTCCAAACCACTTTTCATTCCTCCACATCCTGCATTAGCCAAGAGCAAAAGAATAGGAATTAAAGCCAAAGCAGCAACATAAGGATGGACTCCTGCCTGCACTGCCATCTCAGTTGATTTGAAAGTCAATGCAGGCAGTCGCTAAATACAAATGTGCAGTTTTGTTTCCACAGAATTTAAACAAAAGACTATGACCTGGGTAGAGTAATACTTCCTCTCTAAGGGCCACGTAAACAGCAAAGTCAATTTTAAACAACTCATTTAGAAACAAACTTTCTAGAAAGACTGCAAAACTGAAATTCTTTTATATATTACTTATATATTATTTTATATATATTAATTAGATTATTCCTACATTACAACACTTAATCTCTAATTCACTCTAATCAGTAACTTGATCCTTAATCTACCAACTGATCTTGAATAAGAAGTTTTTAAGAAATTTACAAGGTCTCATAACTCTAAAAAATATGTTTAAAGAAAACCCATAATATACTAAGAATGGCACTCAAAAACATTACTATGAAATAAGTCATTTTCAAAACAATTAACTGTTTTTGGTGCTGAGCAAAGCTCAATTATAACTCCTTCTGGGCACTGAATGTTAGTATTTGATAGCTTGTGACATTCACACATCGCATAAATATCAGTACCTCTAACTGCACACGTTAAAACAGTAACAGTGCCATTTAAAGGGAAAAGACAAATCTTACTTCTCTATCAAAAGAGTTGATACACAACAAAAATGCGCTTATATTCATTGCTAAACTCAAGTATTTTAACAAGAAATTTATAGTAAGGAAAAGCATTTCACATTTTCACCATAATTTAGTATATGCTACAAAAAGAATCTCACCTTATTTCCACTTATCTTTGCACCATTCGTATGTTTCCTCTAACAAAAGTGCTGTGCATCTGAAACCAGATTTACACCACTGTAAATGTATCTTCCCTGTATCTAAATACCTCAGCGTAAGAACCAGGCCATTTTTCTTGTTGAGTAGATGCTTACATATCAGTATTCTAGTGACTGCGGTAGAACATCTATCTACAGAACATTTAAGTAATATCTAGACTAAAACAGCTATTAGGAAATCTGATTTCTAGTTTTATGACAGTATCAGTCTCAGATAACCATAATAAGAGCTAAGCATTCTCTTCATTAACAGGAATAACTGCAAGTGGAAGAAGCGTTTGGTGGACTAACATCACCCAGTAAGTGTCTTTCAGTGAGATGACTGCCTTAACACCTTAGCAGTAGTATTCAAACACTATGTATGAATTAGCTGCTTTCCGCCAGAAGTTCAGATTTCACCTCTTCAAACATCTTCCATCAGATTTCATGTCATCATTCAGTAATATCTAACTCCCACTAAAACTCATGTCTTTAAAACTTAGACAATTATCAGAGTATGGACTTCTAACTCCAGATTTTTTCAGGAAAACTCCAGTCAGCTCTGCAGAATTATGAGCAAACTCAAAGGTATCCAGGGTAGATTAGAAAAAAAAAAATTAAGGCTATCATCGATATGTTGAAGCTCAATACGGAAGGGCTGATACTTGCAGTAGCTAAGCAAAGAATGAGAGAAGGGAAGTTGAGATGCAGACATGCACAAGCCAGATTTTCATAATTTCACTGCCAGGTACATCTCAGACCACAGGAACGGTTAGGGGCTGTGCTTTGGCACACTTTTTTTTTTTAAACAATAAAAGTCTCCTTCCATTTCCAATTCTAGGGCCACCACGTGCTCATTTATATCCTGACCAGGTTTCCAATTTACATTGATTTATACCAGACGGTTTACAGTTTAAGCTACAAGCTGTTCCCATATTCTTAGACAAATCACAACACAAGCTCTTTGCTTGTTATTTAACAAAGCATTCCATGAATAGCACAAGTACCAAAGTCCCAGGTTTTGATTTTCAATAGACTCACACCCTCTGTCCTAAACTTCTCTATTAAATAATTCCAGCCCTTTTTATATACTATAGCCTCTAAGAGCCAGATCAGACATCAGATAGCACATGTGAATCCAGTACAGGCAGAATTATCAGCTAATTGCTTCCAAACATGAAGTACAAAGGCCAACTTTCTTCCAACTTTCCCTCAGTGAAGGTATTCATTTGAATCATCCTTATCTATTCACCTAGCAGTTTTCCCAATACTCGCAGGTTATTTGCTCTAAAACACTTATTCTTCATTGAAAGTGGCCAAAAGGGCCATTGGGAAGGACTGACAGATTATGTAGATAAACTGTAGTACGAGACAGACTGATAGAAGAAAATAAACTTCCACAGAAAAATAGCACAAGAGAAACAGCGTCAGTAGTATTCGGTTCTTTATACTCCCTGATAATTTTTCAGCAGTGAAAAGGATAGAAATGAGATCACATCCTGCTATTTCAGTAGGTTCCCAATAGAACTCTGACAGAAAAAGAACAGATTTGTTTTTCATCCTGAACAGCTTTTACTCGCACTTTCATACAACTCAGTAAATTGTTGAGAACAAAATGATTCCCTCCTAATGCTCTCCTGAATATCCTTACACAGAAGACGGATGTTGGCAGGCATGGTTGTCAGTAGGAATTTCATCAGAATTGTTTAGTGCTTGTAATGAAGCATATAGACGTAATTCTGTTGGAACTGTTGCCACTAATACAGTAAGAAAACTGTGAGTCAAGACCTCACCACCCACCACTGTGTAGCTGCTGGAAATTCCTCTCTGCATGCTCTGCCACAGAGAAGCATAATTCTGTCCTCTGAGTGTTACTACACCTGAAAAGAATGATATGCTACACCTGGTGCATTTTCTTAACAATGAAAGACACAGATGCATACCATCTAAAAAGGAGTTTTCTACCAGTATTTTACAGGTATTTTCACAGCTCTTCCAGTCCTCTACCAACCTGCAAACTAGCAATCTGAACACACATGCAGCTGAAAACAAAATACAATACAAAGATAAGCATGTGTATACGCACATCTCATAAGAAAAAAAATAAGTACAGTAGTAGGCTTAAATACTTACTTTTGCAGAAATAGTGTACTGGAAGGAATTGGAAAGAAGGGAGGTGAGAGAAAGAAACAAAGACAACTGCAAAGAGTATCAGCAAAAAAAACACGATTATGCTGACCTGCCTATGAAACAAAAGAGCCTGTATTCTATTTAACACCATACTGAAGTGCTGTCACTTAAACTTAATAGTCTAATATACTTAGGATTATCATCACATTTACTCAGCATCTTTTCTTCGGCTTTTGAAATACTTTGTAAACACATAACCAAACCAAAATCAACTCCTTACAAAAACAATTGCACTCTAAAAAAAGAAATGAGTTTCATCTTCTAGCATCACATTTACTCCCATTTTCCACTTTTTAATCCATATATATATATCTAATAAATAAATTCAGCAACTAAGAAACCAAAGCTGCATAAATCACCATCTCTGTGCTCCACACTGAGGAATTATATTGAGATTCATTGAAGATACCTGTGTATTGCAAAAGCCGCATCACAAACATGCCAAGCAAACTCAGAGTTCACTCTCACTAAAATTTATCTTAAGCCATCAAGTGAAATTGCTTTCATCTTCTTAGAGTTAGGAATAGATTGGTGTCTTCCATTTTAAGTATGAACATGTTACATAAACCATCATTTCCTACAAATAAAGGAGCCCATTCCATCATTTTGGGGGTTTTGTGCACCTGATCTCTGCCTAATACACAGACTAGTCTTCACGCTCTTCTATAAAGCTCATGTAACATTTGGCATGAAGACAAATGCCCTGTATACTCCCTCATGCATTAACCTGTTATCTTTAAAGTTCATCATAAACATATCAATGTGTTACTGGGCAGAAGTACCAGTGCCACCTTTGGTTAGAGTAACATTCATTAAAACGTTAATAACACCTGTACAGAAGTTAAGGAAAAGCTAATGCTCATCTGGAGAAAATGACACAGGCAAGATGTGGCCAAGAGCACAGATTTTTCATGCTACTAATCATGATCTTTCATGTTATGTGAAAGTATTTACTAAAATGCAAGCTCCCATTCCCCTAGCCTGTTCTCTTAGATAGATCCTTACTACTTGTGGAATTTCAGTAGTCATAACAGAGCTCTCCTTGTGTAAACAAAACTTAACAATCAAAGTCCAAGTAACCAGACTTAGGAGCACAGGAGTGTTATTGTTGCTATTTAGACAACTGGCCAATTTTACAAACGTATCCACAAGAAAGCCAAACCACTTGTGCTTTTTCATGTGCTTATATATTGAGCAGGTCTTAATTTGTATTTCCTTCACATAGTACCTAATAAAGCATAGAAGTGACCACATTTTATTAGCCCTGTCAATTAAAAAATTTTTATGTCAGTGTGGACCAGAACTGCTCAAATTGGATTAAGAAAAACTGTCTGCATGAACTGAAATAAGCAGCTAAACAATGAGAGCTAGAGGTTTTTTTTTTCCCTTCATAATTTTGCTTCACTAGCACAGGTTCTGAAAGTTTCCACTTTAAGACTCTAACCCTGGGGCATGCTCACAGAGAAAAATCTGAAACCCTATAACTATTCTCTTATAAAAAAAAAAAAAAGTAATGAAAGAGGACTTGCTTGGGGAAATCTCAAAGTGAACACCTGAATATTTCTAGCTGGCCCTAAGCATGATATGTTAGACCTCTAACATGCACAAATGTCAAGTAAAATTTTTTAGGAAACTCAGCCCTAATCCTTCATCCTAAACAAATCTTTGTCCATACAGAGTCCAACTAAGCCTAGTGCAACCCCTCCTCCCTGAAGCAGTGCTGCTGCATAGTCTGTGCAGAAGCAAGGGTGAAATAAGATTCAACACTTACAAGCATTTACTTGATGTCTATCATCTAACTTTACTACTGCTGTTCGATATAGGAAAGTCAAACATCTTTCCAAATACGTGACAGACTTGGGCATTTGCAGTTCAATCTCTAATACATATGGACAGTGTGTTATGTTACTTAATTACGACTTTTTTGAAAATCAAACTCTGGCTGAGGTGCCTATGTTTCAGAGCTAATTCATGCATCCAGTTTTACTTTTTAAACAGACCTAGAATTTCATCAAAAAGCTCTGTAAGTTCTTATACCTCTCTCATTCTGTGATTCTTCTAACAGGATATTTGGCATCTGTTATCCTAATGCCCATGTGAACAGTTTAAACACTGACACTTCCTAGATTATACACGTAGGAGAGGGATAAATACACAATAGCTTATATTACTGTTATATATAGTATATACGGTATTATACATAACTTAAAAGCACACAGTATGCGATGTACCATCACAGCAAAGCCAAACAGCATCCCAGCTGGTGTTCTGAAAAATTCCACATGTAGATTAAGAGAGGTGGTCCTTCCACTCTGCTCACACTGGTAAGAGCACAGCTGCCTGCTGAGCTGGGTTCAGTTCTAGATTTTCCACTAGGAGAAACACTGATGTACCCAAGCAAGCCCAATGAAATGCTGACAACATGATTAAGGGAAAGGAGCATCTGAGCACATGTTGAAGCTGGAAATTCAGTCTTGCCATTAAAACAACTTTATATCTGAAGAGCATAATCAAACACTAAAACACGTTGTGCAGAGAGGTTGTGGACTCTCCAAAATCCTGAGCAACCTGTTCTTGATGACTTGGCTTTGAGCAGGTGAGTTGGACTAACTTGCACAGATGTCTTCCAATCACCACTCCACAGCTCTAGATTGCTCAGAGCTTTAATCTCTTGGAAGCATAGATAGAATACATTACTTGAGTTTCCAGAGGGACTCCAGCTCTGAAGGCAAAGTTTGGAACTGACGACTAGATCTACTGAAAGTACACAAGCTATTACTGAAACACACCTTCAACACCAAGCTCCCGAGTCACGGCTGCGATTACAAGCAGAGGCTGCTCCAGCACAGGCTTTCGCATTGCATAGCGCCGTCTCCTGGTGAACAGGTAAAAGCGCAATTTTCTTTCTAAGATCCGAGAAAACCATCAAACGCAATATCTATGTGAGATATAGTAAAGATGAGTTTTAAGACAGTTACTTTAAATTTAAAATTCTACAATTCACAAAAATCTCAAAAAAAAAAGTTTATAAATCCCAGTTTCTCCTAGAAATGCAAAGTAGAAAAAAAAGCCTTTAAAATATCTCAAGCCTTGGAAGAAGGGCCAGCCTGCATCAAAAGCACCTGGCATTAATCTTGTTTCTGATTTCAGTATGCAAAAAACCATGTAGTTCAAAGTAGAAATACCAGAAGAAATAAACGAATATACAAAAATAGGAGAATTCTTACTCCTTCCAGAATGCCAGGGAAGAACGGAAAGGCCCCCATTTCCATTCCATTCCTAAATAATGCAGTGAATGCACTTTCTTAATACAAAACACACACAAAACTTTTCCTCCAATGTCTGCCCTCCCATATTCAAGTCAATATAACTAAAATGAAACAGATTCACCTAAGGTGCTGTAATAAATCAGCAGTACCTTTAAGGAAGGTAAGGGCTCACACACCTGTTTTGACACGGACTGCTCTCACAGAACTTAAGGAAGCCCACAGCAGCACACTCAGGGGCCTACTTCACTCGGAGGACTCCTTGGTCACAAGAGCAAATTTGGAGGCAAATGCTGCCCCATTTTTCCTCAGAATTTTTTAGCCCAACGTCATTTTCAAGCAAGGCTGCACAGAACACAAAGTGGCACTGCCATCTCAGCATCACTTAGCAAACACAGGACGAGGCCGAAGGGCCGTGAGCAGGGCATGCCAGCAAATACTCCCTTCAGAGCCCTGCTGACAGGTACCGGCGCGCAGAGGCGCGGTGAGGAAGAACGCAGGCGTTCCCACCAACTGCGCCACCGCGCCACACAGCCGCCCCTCGCTTCCCTTCCCGCTCTTTTTCAAAGTTCGTGACGTCACCGCCGAGGCGCGGCCGTTACGGGCGCACGTGCACCGCCCTTTGAGGGTTCCCTCAGGGGGCGGTGGCACCGATGGGCGGGCCGTGGGGGTAGCGCGCAGGCGCGCTGTGGGCTGGGCTGCGGGCGACGGTCGGCGGCCCGATGAGCGGGCGCTGCCGGGCGGGCGCGGCTTCGCTGCTGCGGGGGCTGATCGGCCCCGCTGCCCTCGGCCTGGGCGGGAGCATGAGCCTTTGCGGGACGCCGGCCGCCTGCGCCGCGGGCCCCGCGAGTGGCGGCGGCGGCGGCTTCTCCTCGGCGCGGCTGAGCCCGCCGTGGCTGCGGCTGCCGGAGGTGACGGGCGCGGAGCCGCAGCGGGCCAACGAGCTGCTGCTGCTGCTGCCCCCGGCCCCGCGCGGCCCGACGCCGCCTCAGCATCACGTCGTGTACTTCCCGGGGGACGTGCAGGTACGGGGCGGGGTGCGGGGCCGGGAGCGGGGAGTCCGCGGCTGAGGGAGCCGGCCCTGCCCGCCGCGTAGAGCTGAGGGGAAGCGTCTGTAAACGGCGCTCGGGGCGTCGCTGCTGGCGGCTGCGTCTGGGGCTGTGTCAAAGCGTGTCTTCGCGGAGGTGAGGGAATTGGAAAAGCGGGAGCTTTCCTGAGCAGATTTGTGGATAGCAGGGAGACTCGGGTGCTTCCTAGGTATTAAAGACCGTGCCTGTAAGGAGGCACGTGTTGTCCCTAAGGTGACAGACGTCGGAGGGGCGCCGCAGTGTGCGCGGCAGTCACCCGTGGCACGTAACTTCCATTTCAAGGGTCAGAAGACCCTTTGGGCTGCCGCTGCTGCTAGTGCCTTGTCCAGAGCTTGTGTTGTCCTCAGTACGTGTAACTGATCCGTGTTCTCTAGTGTTGGGGATTCAGGGTGAGGATCATGCATGAGAAAACCGATTCTTGAAGATTCAAGTCTATTGTTTGCCTGTAATAGGACAAACAATATTTCTGCAAGTAGAGTAAATACATTATAATTATGTGTTTTGGAGCACTTTTCCTGTAAATAAAGTTTAAAGGAGCTGAGCTTGTTTAGCTTGGAAATAAGAAGTCTACAGGGACAACTCATTGTGACCTTCCAGTAGTCAAAGGGAGCTTACAAGCAGGAGGGGGATTGACTTTTTACATGGTCTGATAGTGATAAGGCAAGGGGGAATGGCTTTAAACTGAAAGATGAGAGATTTAGGTTGTATTTAAGGAAGAAATCTTGATTCAGAGAGTAGTGAGGTGCTAGCATGGGCTGCCCAGGAAAGCTGTGGATGTCCCCGTCTTTGCAGGCAGCCTCTGGTTGGATGGGGCCTTGGGCGGACTGATCTAGTGGCTGTCAACCCTGCCCTGGTAGGGGGTTCGATCTAGATGGGCTTTTAAGTTCCTTCCGACGTTAGCAATTCTGCTTCTGTGTCATACTAAAATGAGTAATACTTTAGTCTTTTTTTGGAGTAATATTACAGAAATGATGTGTACTTCAAGATACTTATTATGTTGATTTTGGGGGTGTAAAAATATGTGGTAAAAATATTGAAGTAGAAGAAGTAAATTTAAATGTAGCAGTTTCTGTAGCATGTTTCTTGTTCTCAGAGCCTAGCAAGAAAGCATCTTTGTAATGCGAAACAGTTCCCTTGGTCATGATCCCTTCTTGTGAATGCACTAGATGGAGCTGAGCTGTTTTTTCAATGTAGTAATGCGTCTTTTCTATTTTTAATTTTTCAGAACTATTATGACATCATGTCTTGCCACCCAGAAAACTTTCAGTGGGAGCACTGGAGTTTCGAAAATGTTGCTACCATACTTGCTCACCGATTCCCTGATAGTTTTATTTGGGTCGTAAAGTGTTCTCGAATGCACTTGCACAAATTCAGTTGTTATGACAACTTTGTGGCTAGCAACATGTTTGGAGCACCAGAGCACAGCACCGACTTTGGAGCTTTCAAGCATCTCCACGCGTTGCTAGTTAATGCATTCAGACTCTCTCAGAATATTCTGCAGTCCCAGACAACCGCGCACGGTTTCAGCAAGGATGCAAAAGTATCTGCTCGTAAATCAGAGCCGCAGTCTGTTCCTACAGCAAATGGCTGCTCATCCACAGAAAGAGAGAAAGATTGTGAATGCTCTAATAATTCCACCATGAACTTCATTATACCATCTGCTGTAGGTGCAGTGTCGTTTACTTTGATCGGCTTCAGTAAAGGTTGTGTGGTTTTGAACCAGCTGCTTTACGAGCTGAAAGAAGCTAAGAAAGACAAGAATACCGATGCCTTCCTAAAAAACATAAAAGCCATTTACTGGTTGGATGGTGGTCACTCGGGAGGAAGCAACACTTGGGTTACTTATCCTGAAGTGCTGAAAGAGCTTGCACAGACAGGAATTGAAGTTCATTCTCACGTTACACCATATCAAGTGTTTGACACAATGAGATCATGGATTGGGAGAGAGCATGAGAAATTTGTACAGATACTTGAAGAATTTGGTGTGGAAATAAATGATCAACTACATTTTGCTGACGAAGTTCCCTCCTTAGATAACCATTTCAGAGTTCATGAAGTATTTTGAGACTGTCTCAATAGTATATTCATTGCAAAAGCACTTTTGATGTGGTAAATCCTGTTATCTAGGTTTAAAGCTTTGAGCAGATGCTTTCTGAAGAGAATACTAAATCAGGCCTGAGTTACTAATAGCTGCCATATACCATTTCAAGTAGCTTCAAAAGGAGGACATCTGCAAGACGTCATCATTTGATACCTGGAAAGAAAAAATGCTATGAAGAGTTAGTCTATAAATGTTTTCTGTTGTGTGAGCATTTATTGTTAAATTATTGACAGAATTTTTAGTCCTGAATGTCTACAGTCATATGCTGCCTTCAACGGGAATTTTAAGTACTTGAGACTTTCACGTGTCTGGATGGGTCAACTTAGTAGCTTCCAGGGCTAAAAACTTTGGTCTCTGTCCATTATTTTCTTTATTTTTTTGGTGTAAGATAATGATTGTTAGAGCAATCTCGGCTCTCTGTTTTGTTGGAAATTGTTTTCTTTAGTTATCTAAATCTTCCAGTTTTATAGCGTTTCTCCTAATTGAAAAGAAATCACGAGTATTTACCTTTGGAACAATAGTGCCAATCTGTTTTTCTTCTTTGTGAGCGCCTTGCCTTTTCTGTGGCTACAAAGTTTCCTTAACTCATTGCACAGCATCTGCTTGTGAATAGCCTTTTCGCCTGGGAGCTTGAAGATTTAGACTTAGCTGTGTTGAGTGACCAAGAATGTTTGTAAGGGTGTAGTTTATTGCTGTTTAAACGTACCTTCCTATTGTTTTGATTGACTTCTGTAAGGACCAGCAGTCATATCTGCATTTTCAGCTCAAGGGGTATCCTTAGCCCTTCTGATCTGGGACTGGTGGAAGTTTTTGTTACAAACTGCAGCATTAGCGTTCATCTAAATCAAGCCGTAAGTACGTAATGTATGAGAAGTTGCATTAAAAATTTTAGGCTGTTGCCTGTAGCTATTTTGTAGTTCTTCTGTTTGTAGAACTGTTCTCTCCTTTCCACATATTGCAGCAGCTGCTTGTAGAGCCACCCAAAAATCTATATTCAAAGCTCAATGTTCTACACATCTAGAAATTAAAAATGAAAAACAAACAAACCCAACACCCAATTCTAACTAAAAACAAAGCCGGACAAATCTTGCTCTTGCCTTGAGCCTGAGTATTTTTCAACATGAAAGATGGAAGTAATGCAGGATTTTTTTCAGTTGTAAACAACTTTTTCTATTTATCTACAAATAAATGTTTGTGAATCCTTAAAGACAATTGCAGCTTTTACTGATGAACCTTGACATAAAATGGCTTTGGATTTCTTGAAGGGTAGAAATATAAAAGCAAGTTAGTGAAAATTGTAGAGACAAATTCAGTTCTGAAAAATATTTTTTTATTCAACATTGCTCCCATATCCTTCCCCCTTATTTCTTGCTTCTTGTTATTCTTAAGCTGTGGAAGGAAAGACCTGGGTCGTCTTTCCTCTACTGGGATATTTTGAATATGCAGGTTTCACTGGAGATGTATTCTGACATCTCTTGCAATGTTGATGCACATATTAATGACCACTGAAGAATGAGAAAACTTTGTTGAATTCAGAAAACTTTTTTAAAAACTCAAAATATCAAGAGCAAGAAAGAATTGTGCATACTTTACACTCATGGAAGGGAGCTGTCAGTAATTATGAGGCCATGTGTACCACTTTGATCAAAACTAGAAATAAGCTATTTTAATTGCTGAAGAAAAGAGCAACATGTAAACCAACTAACGTAAAGGAATCTGACATCTAGTTGTATCTATGTTTGGTTTTCTTGGAGATTTTGTTCAACTCTATTACCATTTTAGTGAGATTCTAAATACTTACCTGTTGTAAAGAAGAACTATTTTGGTCCTTTCGATGACCCTTGCATCATATGTTAGGACTCTTTTCTCTAAAGGAAATGTGGACCACCTTAAAAATGGTTTTAGTGGTCTCCACATGCCTGCAGATTGCTTGAAATATCTTTTAAATTGAAACAAACGAACGTATCACTGACCTTGTTCCCTGTCAGTTCAGCTTATCTGCCAAATTAACCAGACTAGTTTAGATATGCTGAGACTTGCCCTACCCAGTAGCAGTGCAGATCACAGACCCATTTGTAGACAATTCGGTGCCAGCCAAAACAGCGGGAGAGGGTTGGTACAAGCTTTTGAAAACAGCTATTAAAATATTGGCATCATCTTCAGAAGTTCCTGAGCGGTTGTCCTTTTGGTGGAGGTGGCTTACAATAATTTGGTAAGCAAAATCAGCTCAAGCATTGCTGTGTTAGTTTGAAGAATAAGCACTTTGTTGTAAAGCTAATCTTACTGTGAGACTTCATGTTGTGGAGGGAAAACTGCCTGCTTTCTTCATTCTCTAATAGTTGTAATGCTCTGTTGGATGTGCCTCATTTATTACAAAGCATGCTAAAAATGATATGCAAAGAATGTAGAAAATAAACTATTTATAATGGGTGAAAACACTTCAATGTGAGTGTAAAATGATTAAAGCTGTTGAGTTCTGTGCATTATGCTTTGCCAGGTGTTTGTGGTGACCTAGTTTAAAAAATGATTTGTTTCAAAGCACCTTTTTTTTTTTTCTTTTCAAAGCAGGCTTTGCATTAGCATAGTTGGCATCCATAATTCTAAAAGAGCTTCCTGGAAACTTGCATATGTAGGAAAGCTGTTGTGAAGTACCCAAGGGCTGAACATTTGTATGTTAGGATGAAATGGGTCATAGTTTGCGTGTGCTTGTTTCTCAAGGTTAACTGTAAAGGCAGTTTTTTAATATGCTTGGATGTAAATGCCTAAAGTTGAGTGGTTTTCATGCTTGCTTGCACTTATATGTCTGAGTGGGGTAAGGAACGTTACAATGTCCTTAGTCAACCAGGTATGTAATAGCTGGTATTCTTCATATTACTTGCTTGTTTTTGGACAGTAGGAAAGATGTTCTTCAGATTTTGAGGAATGCTAATACGTTTTAAGTCACAGCTGTTAAAAATCCCTTTAAGACAGTGCTCAGTTCTGTGAAATTGTCCAGATTACACGTAACATAAATGATTCTACTTTGAGTGCGTCTTACATACTAGAAACTTAGCTAACTTTTTTCCTACCAAAGGCTAAGGGGTGATGTAGTCGCATTTCTATAGATGCTTCTGTAATGAATTGGACCCCAAAGTCTGAAAGGTGATTGAGGGTCCAAGACTTAAAATGTTACTGAAATCTTTTGTTCTCCCGGTGTTAACATCTTTCTGCCTCCTAGTGTAAGTTAGCACTAGCACTTTATAGTAAGCTGTTCTAGCTTAATAAATTCACATTAATTGCTGATACAGAGATAACTAATAGGAGTGACATGTATTTGTTTCCTCCAGCCTCCCCACCTGGTCTCTTCCAAATAATTCATTCAATTATAAGAATACTTCAGACATGTATAATATTCTCTGTCCGGGTAACTTAAGCTGTTTTGTAAAAGTGATTCTGCAATAACACTGATTAAAAAAAATATTGGAAAGATGGACGACAGATGTTCTGTGAAAAATTATGGATGACTCAACTGGTTTTGTATTGTTTTTACTGAGTTTCCATACAGGACTGACATAACTGTATAATATATTAATCATAACTGTAGCTTGAGGTATTTGTTGCATTGTTTCTTGATAACACTGAAATAATCTATAGTGCCACATGTGTTTTAATACAGGATATATGGCAATGTAATCGGTAGCAGATAAGCTACAGTGAGTAGCAGTCAGCATAGATGTTGTACTGAGGGACATGGTTTAGTGAAAATGTTGGTGACAGGTGGATGGTTGGTCTGGATGATCTTAGAGGTCTTTTCCAACCTCGGTGACTCTATGCTTTTGTAGTTGCTTTAGCAGAAACCCTGTGTTGAGCAGTGCTTTGGATTCCTTGTGCCATAGAAGCCAAGGGCTTCACAGCCCTTCTTGTAGCAACATAACTGGTAACCTCTGTGCTCTCTTGTGTGCCCTACTTTTAGGTACTGCCTAGCAGAATCTACAAATGTAAATTTTGTGAGGGGTGTCCCTGTACAAAACAAAAAGCAAAGGCTCATGTCTCACACTGCAGTCTGCAGTCTTTGCAATCTTTCTTTCAGTGTAAGATCATACAACACCTGTGTGGAGGAGACAGATGCTGCCTTTCCCAGTGCCAGATAGACACTCCTGACTGAACTCATTTTAGCAGCATTAATAGCATATTTCAACTCCTCCCACTGACAAAAAAAAAGAAAAAAGAAGCCCACAAAGATTTATACAGTACTGGCTGCTCCACATCATTGAGATTCACCATGGAAAAACTGATTAAGGCAGGCATTTTGCTTAGAGTACTTCAGGTTCTAAAATAGTGATGGGTCTGAAGTAGTTTCCTGCCTTTGGGGTTTCATTACACTTGTTTCTTAAGTGACTCAGGAAGTGCCAGATTCTTTTTAAGCAAATGATCAGAAAAACATCTGCTAGAAAAAAGGGAAAAATATTTTTTTTTCTAAACTTCTATGAGCATCTAATATATTTAAAAAGCAGCAGAATGCTACTACTCCAATTTTCATATAAATTTTTATGAAAATTCCCTTTTCAGTAGGTTCTCAAAGAGCACTTTTAGTCAGGGTTGTTTCCTCTGTTAGACTTGGCAATTGAGAGCTGAGTTGTTTCTAGTGAAAGTGCTGCTGCAAGACAGAAAGACTGCCATGAAAGGTACCAGCGGTGAAGTGCAAAATGGGGCTCTTCACATGTCCCACAACAGCCTTCAGTTATGAAGAATACTCTAGCCTGACATCAGGTGAAACTTGCATCCCTTACAGAACATCTGTGTAGTTCTTCTTTCTCATTTGTCTTCTTTAGAACTGCATTGAGTTTTGTGATGGAAGTTTTAAGCAATTCATGTATTGCTTGACATCTGAAATGTAAGTGCTTTCACAGCAAAAATTGTACAGTGCTGTGATCTGCCACAAGCAGTAGCTTCTGAGCATTTCTGGCCAAACATAGCATCACATGTGGAGCTGTTCATTTTGCATGGTTGAGCAGTTCTTTTAATCTTTTCAATTTGCTCCTGGTTCTCATAGCAATCACCAAATAAAGAGATAATTGCTCTCAGAATTTCATAGCTGCAGAGATCAGAATCAGTCCCTGGTGCTACAGTCTGAGTCAAGCCCAAATAAAATATGGTTTTTTTAAACACCAAAAAAATAAACACGTAACAATGATTTGAATAACACTAGAGTCCTTGGTAATGGAATGATATTATAGAGAATTTCTTATAGAAATTACTGTCTTTGAGCATACATCCCCAACACCTGGATTGTCTGCATAGAAACATCCAAGTGTCCCAGATGTGTAAGGGGACACTTTGGCAACAGGAGGAAAGAATCTTTTAAAGCTGTAAAGTAAGACATAGATATATATGTAATATATACATAATATAACCTTTAGTATGGTAAAATCATCCTTGCCTTTGTCAAGCTAATAAACTCATTATGAGACTAACAATGTGAATGAGGCAAATAGTTTCATACTGCATATTTGAAAGCAATTGCAAGTACTTCTGATGCTTTGTGAAAGCCTAGTCTTTTTAAATTAGGCATTTAACATAGACTCTACATCACTCCTGGAGAGAACCAGGTTGTTGAGTGAGGTTCATCAAATCTTCAGCATGCGTGTGGTGGGCAGAATCTTGATGCTAAAAGAATATATTGACATCAGTTTTGGCATTGGATTCTTACTACCAGAAACATTAAGAAAAGTGCTTAAGAAGTGTTTCTTCTGAAGTTGTGTGTCATCCTTGATATCATGCAATCAAGGATAAGTATTTTTTCCAGCTATTTTGTTGTCATGTACTGGATTACACTCTAAAAGCATTAGTTGAAATTCACTCTAAAAATTCGGTTACTACTGACTGCAGATACTGTAAGTATTTTGTCCAGAGCAGTCTGCATGGGTAACTAACCTGCTATGTGCACTGCTAGAGTGACTGTTTTGGATGTCTAAGATTGTCAGCAGTTATAATTGCCACAACTTCATGTGTTTTATTGTGGAATGATCCCATTTTGCTGTAGCTCCCTAAAGAATGAACTTCCACAGAACATTAGTGGCTCTAACATGTTATTTTAGTCACTGATTTTCAGTGTGGCTACAAGTATTCTCTCACTGTGTTAGCTGGAGATTATTTCTTTGATACTTTCACCATTCACTCATCACTACTGCTTACTTCATAACATCTACCACAGTGGTTAGAAAGCACCAAGGGCTTTTTGTTTTGTTTTGTAATATTTTATTTTTTAACACAAACTTCAGTATTTTTGTCACTAGAGAGATTATGCTCAGATTAAGAAACTACACTTTTAAACTGCTTGGTTACTAATTTAATAGCATTTCAGAGCCATGTGTTCCATATGAATTGTTTAAGAAATTCAAGAAATTGGTTCAAAGGGATAAAAATGGATGCTACTGACAAAATAACTGCTGTGCTGATCTTCTCACTGGTCTGCATGGAATACTATTTGTCTTTCTCAAATACGTGCTTAGATCACTATGGATTTACTGACTATCTTCTCAGAGATGTGAAAACAAGAAGAGTCCTGGGGAGGGAGAAAAAACCCTATCCTCACCCACATTTCTCATAGCACACTGGAAGAGAAGCATGAGCAGGGCTGGGTTACCACCTGCTGATGGTCACAGTGAGATGACCTCATTTGCTGTCATATAAAAATAAAATTAAAGTTGGTAATATGAAACACAAGTAGCTGCACTTCCTATGGCTCTCGGCTGACATTTAATTCATGATTATCTCTGCCCAGCCAGATATGTATTTTCCAATCCAAACTTCACACTAGCCCAACAAGTGAATTGCAGCTTTTCTGCTGGGCTACCTCCACACTAGTAACTACCTCCAGAAAACCCAGAGTTTCCCTTTTTATACCCGAGTGTTGAGAGGGCCTGAGAACACCAAGCTACTTTGCGCCTCTTTTGGCAACAGAGAATCAAGAAATGATAGAATGAGGGCTCAGCACAGTACTGCCTCTGTACTAACATAATGAGAAGCTGCTGATGGTTAGAGTTAACAGAGCTGCAAAGGCACAATGCTGGAACAGCTTTCTGTATCCTGCAGGCTCTTTGAGCCTTTCCATTTACTCCTAATATACAAAAACAATCCATGTGTTGCCCTTGACATTACAACTTTGCCAAAGCCAAGAAGCTTTCCCAGCCTAACAGACACAGGTTCCATCTAAGCAGTATTGTACAGGCAATCCTTTAAAAAAAATAATAATAATTAAAAAAAAATTCGGGAGACCTGTTTGTGATCCTAGATTTAAATTCTACCCACAGCGTGCACAATGATGCCCATCAGAATCGCTTGACTGAGTCAATTCAAGTCTATTCATTCCGCTGGCTGGGTGCCCATTCACACGGCAGCAAGCTATTTTCGCTGAGTTAAACTGCCAAGGAGAATAGGTTTAGAGAAATAATGGGCACAGTGTAGCAAGCCCCTGCTTCTCTGGAGAGTTTCGGTGGTTTTATTTTTATTTTTATTTATTTATTTATTTATTTTTGCAGTGCTTTATTAGCCCTACGTATCTTGTCTAAGAGATTTTGAAAAGATACCATTCTCTTGAAAATAGCCGCACTGCTGAAAGTCACAGAGTGACCTGGATGTCAGATAAATACTGCATCCCCAAAACTGCACAAATAACAGACATTTTAAAGGGGCAATAGAAACCCTTTCTGTGACATGTCCACCTTCTTCTACATGGCTTCTGTAAGCACAGATACGTTTGGCTGCCAAAAATATCACCTGCAAATGTAAGATTGCAGCCTCCTTTCATATGGTAACATAATGCTTCTCATATACTGCTCCCAACAGCCCCTATATCTCCTCCAGCATTACAATCATTTCAGATTTTCCTGCTGTAGATTGATGGATTTGTGGGAAAGCTAGTTGCAAGTGTTTTAGCTGCAGAAGCAGAAGTGCTGCCTAAGTGCACTGAGGCAGGGACTGTGGTTGCAACAGAGTTTCCTGCATAATGCCTCATTCAGCTTGGAAAGGGATACATCATCTACCTCGTGGTCAAGCTCCTGCACTGTTCCCATCTCAGCCTTAAATTGTGCTCAAAATTATATGGAGTTTCACCACAAGAGGGAGCAGAAGCTCTCCACGCAGGCTGAATGACAGAGAAAGAAACCATAATCGTTACAACCAATGGCTCTATTGAATGCCGTATAAATATCTACAGCTTTCCTTAACTTTAGTATAAAGGAGGCATTCAGGAAGACGTGCAGTTATTTCTAAGCGTACATTCTGCTAGATCTGTCCAGATACCAAAACTTCCTTTCAGGAAAATGTACATAAATAATTTCAAAATGAGATTTAGAAGTGCAGCCACTGCAGATACGTGCTTCACTGTAGAAGTGGGATTGGGCACATCATGAGGAAAAAACAAAACATCCTACAAGGTCAACAGTTACGTATAACAAAGTTTATCAACAATGCTTTTTATCCTTACAGAAAGAGAATTTGTGTAGACATGGACAGTTCCTATATTAACATATAGTACTCTACTTCCACAGGAGATTGTGACTTACAAAGTGTTATTTTATCCATAATCATTCCTATAGGCTTTTTCTTGGATCCGTAACACCATTCTTCGAGCATAGAAATCCCTGTATTCTTCAGGTAGTTCTTCAAGTGTTTTCAAGGCCCTGTCCAAGATCTGTATTGCCCTAGAGGCTGCTGTGGGATCTTTATTTCCATAAGTGTCACTCTTGTCGTAGCATTCAGCAGGAAGGTGTTTCCAGAAGACATTCAGTGCCACTCCAAATTCCTCAGAAATTACATTGTGGAACCACATAGCTGTGAAAGAAAAATGTCTAAAATGAAAATTGCAATCTGAAACTTCCCTGTGACTCATGACAAGTGTCAGAATCACCCAAACTAATCCTACCTGAGGGAAAGCTTCCACTACTGTATTTACTATATTACAGCCAGGAACTATTTGTTACTTACCTGGAATAAATAACACATCTCCTGCTTCCAGATAACATTGATAGCGCTTGGCTTTCACAAAAAGTGGGTATTTCTCAAAGTCTGGGTTATCAACATCTAGCACCTCTGATTTGGTACCTAGAGAAATTTTCAGAAAGAACAAAAAAAAAACAGAAACAAAGCATTAATACACTGCTGGAAATGGCAGATCTTGAGTCCAGTTTAGTATTGTTTGTTGTTCTGTAGCTCGTCTAAAAGCCAGGCAAATCTGCTGGCACCTCTCATTTACTGAAGACGAATATTCTCTTGTCTGTATTTCTCCTGCAACTGCAGCCTTATTAACACTAAACGACACTTCCACTGACATATATAACATCATTTCAAAGCTGAACAGAGCGCAGTACTCCACAGTTAAGCGTTGAAGACAGAACCAAGTAAAGCTGCAGGGCTCATTTGCAGGTTTCCTAACTTGCATCACTAAAATTCTTGGCTTTGATCAAAGCAAACTGCATCAGAGGGACCAAATCACTTCTCACAATTAAAGTTATCAGTTACAGATTGTTTTCCTACAGCGCAACACTTACAAAGTGGAAGGGCAACTATGAGCAAACAGAGCAAACTCTGAATGAGATGTGTGTGGCATGCATACCTGATAAATATAAATATGGTACATCTCGAGGACTATACAGAACAACTCGTTTTCTACCTGTTACTTGGATTAAGAAGTTATCCATTACCTGAAATGAGCATAGAAAGAGATGTCAGCCGAAAGTTAGGAATGAAGAGTATTAAATCCCTCATATATAAGGACTAGCTAAAAATTTCCACATAGTTAATCTAAAAAACATAAGAATGTGAGCAACCTCATCCCTTAGCTGCAGAGTCTTTAAAAATAGTGCATTTGAAATAAAACAACATTGCTTTCCAACAACTTTACTTTTTTCCCTTGTACAGGAATCAAGTTCTTCCATCATAAACCACAAGGCTCACCACTCTTTAGATACATAAAACAGCAAAATATAATGCGAAATACATTTTGAGTTCTTTTTCAGTATTACCTCTACCACATTTTGCTGAGTTTCTGCTGATAAAGATTTTTTAAAATCTTATTTACAATGCAAAAAAACCTATTTTTCTTACAAATACATTTATCTGGAATTGCACTGTATGACATCAGAGGACCATCTTATTTGGAATCTACCACACTGCAGCAACAGACTGCCCAAATCACTGTACAGTTACCTATGAGAAGTTTGTCATTAACAGAACCTCGTCAACAGAGATGTGTAATTTAGTATCCCAACCCCACAATGCCATCTGCAACATTTGATGCTAACGATATTATTACCTACATCATAATGTGTCCATAGCTGCAATCCTGCTGAGCTGATGCGGAAGACACTAGAGAAAAACTGTTCCTTCTCAAAATACTCTGGAATCTGAACATCTTCTGCCAAAACAGGAAACTGTTTTCTGATATCTGCAATATCCTGAGTAAAAAAAGACAAAACTCTCAGAGAATCATTTATGCATGCTAAAATAAGGTGGCACCTTAGCATCATTTCCTGTCATGAGGAACATGGGGTCAGAACTTTTTTCAGCATTAGCAAATAACTTCAGAAAACAATGCTTTTCAGTTGTCATTCTTTCAGCTCAGACTCAGCCACCAGTGGTAATAAAAACAGACAGAGCTGCTGTGAACCATGACTGCTAGCAATCACACTGAAAAAGTGATCATCAGAAATGCTTTTATATTAGATTACAGCAATGGCTAGAGAATAGAATATAAAGGATATACTCTTCAGTGATCAGCCAAGTTTTCGTAACAGCAACTGTTTTGGACACTTAGGTTTAAATATTCTGACGTAAATCCACTCAGATTCCTGGACCAAGTGACCGTAAACAAATGTTATAGCTATACCACACAGCCAGGTGACAATAAAAATTGCAGCCTCAATATCAGAACTGCAGTCTCAAGTAACTCACCTTCCTAACATCTTCACCCACTGATCGCAAATAGTACTTCTCATCCTGTAGATAATACACAAAGATAATTGTTCTGGTTTTAATATGAGTTAGAAAAACACTTAAGAGCCTACGTTTTTTCATTAATCCAATGTAGGCCTGTAGTAAAATATACAAATAGATTCACAAATTCAGCTACTTTGTTATACTTTACTGCTCCCTGCAGTTCATCTCAACAAATGGGAAATGTAAATTAAGTGAGGAGTAAAGTGGGAGACTTGTCAGCTGCTTCAGCATTGCTTTTCTGAATTCAAAGGAAACGCAGATTACAACTTACATTCTTCAGAACACTGATGTTGGAAGATATTTCAATTGGCTTCAAATCATATGGCATCCTATGTAGCATAAGCAGTGAAAAGCAAATTTGCATTTAGAACTGTTTGCTTGCTAATTATAATTATCTGAAAAATCCAATTTGAACATTGTTGCACAAAGATTGCCATAAGTTCGCTACTCAAAAAATTTATTACAATAAATCTGTGTTTGTATTTTGATAGCAGATGTAATCAAACTCACGCATCTTGAGTTTTCTTATTAAACACCTGAAGTACACAAGTATTCTAAAGCAAGGCTAGATTTCTCAACTTCTTGATGGAGCTTCTGCTGCTGTCAGTTAGGTTTTGATAGCAGAAAAAGGACCAGCGAAGTTAACCATACCATATGCACGCAGAATAATTTCCACGGAAAGAATTCTTTTCCCTCACGTTTTTCCCTTGGCTCCAAGCCACTCAAAATAGTTAACTCTACAATCCAGTGCTTTAGTGGACTAAGACTTCAAATTAATTTATTTTTTCCCCTCCAAGTACAAAACAGAGAAGAAGCTGTGATACCAAGGAAGTTACCTCAGAAAGAAAGTAGTCTTTGTGTTTGACTTCAGCTGCCCTTCGTACAAATACATCAAAAGGCAGAGTTCTGAAATATAAACATGGAAATTCATACAGTCAACATAACAACACATGATCTAAGTGCAAGTCTTAAAATCATAAGCTTTCTCACCTTATCTAGTGTAACTGAAAGTGCAACATGTTTTTTATTTATTAGTTTATGTTATTTAACAAAGTGACTAACCAGTATTTGCAGCAAATGTTTGAGGAATTCTGCTGAGACAGAAATCCTGCATTTACAAACTTCTCTGCTTTAGTAAACTGTCCCCAGTACAGCCCCAAGCAAGCAAATCCAACAGCCACTGAAGTCAACAAGAAAAAAAACAAGTTCTGACTTTGGTTGAACATCTGTATCCTGTCCACTTATAAGTTCACTGCAGAAAAATGAGAGCACAGCTCTGGAACAGATGAAAGCATACTGGAAGCATACTGGTGCTGCCCTTGCTGACCATCGTCTTCTCATCCCCTACACTACACTAGCACCAGCACTCCTCTGAGCTATGGTGAACCTGCTCACAAAGTCAAAACAGCAAAAGAACATCCAGATTTCTGCACTTCCAGATCCAATACAAAGGCAAGGCAGCAGCACGATGCTGACAATGGAACTGCAGTAATACTTGCAGCACCAGTTCTAAATTGTGGAACTTCACATTAAGACTTCAGTGTTTCTGTTTTTTTAGTTCTACTTATTTCATTTTCATTCTACTTATTTAGTTCTACATCATTTCAAGTTTTCACAGTTGCTTCTGAAAGTGACAAACATCTGCCTCTAAATACAAGAGATTTGGGATGGAAGTACCTATACACAAAGTTCTTACTGAGGAAATCCATCTGTGGTACTGCAGAAACATGGATCTTTACTTCCTTAGATCCTGCAGCTTGGCTCAGGTAATCTACTGTCCATTTGGTTGTGCAAGGGCCCAGCTCCATTCCCTTCAGCACAACTGGCTCTCTCTAAGGAGGGAGAGAAAGAGAAACAATAGCAGAGAATGATGTTTGCATCCAATGGTGCTGATGGGGAACAGAATTATTTTTTCAATTTGCCATCTGAAATCTGGGAAGAAAACAGTCTTACTCCAACCTGGTGTCAGATAAACTAAGTATACGTGAACAGCTGTATCAGGACCTGCAACAATGTCACAAATGAACTGCTTGAAACTGAACAACGTGAATGCTGAACGCTCAGCAAAATGTGGGAGATCACAGGACTGCTTCTGTAGTTCCTGTTTTCCCAGCTGGATAAGGAAGGTTATGGAGAGGCAACAACAGCATTAACAGCCGGAGTGTTCTGAGACCACTGAGGAATCTAGCTGGCCTGAAGAACGGCTGCAATCATTCCCCTGCTTTGGAGGTATGGGCTGCAAGCTGTAATAGCAGTGTATGTTCTCGTGAAAGCAACTCTTCCCTCTCGCACTGAGGCTTCTAGATGCCGATACCCACAAATAGGTTTGGTCCATTGTACACATAAAGCCCAATAGAGAGGGTCTTTTTCATTCAGTCAGAACCTCAGAGGGAAAAGAAAGAAGAAAGAAATAAAAGGAGTCGCGGTGACAAAACGACAGAAAGCAATCGCATCACCGGCGATAAATACAATCCAGCCACCAGCGGCGTGTCGGAGCTCTGCAGCAACGCAGGACCGAGCCTTGACTCAGGCATCCGTGTTCAGGAGGGCTGCACGACGCCTGCTGCCTGAGAAGGCTTCGCTGGAACCCCCGCCGCGGCCCCGGCACCCCGCTCCCGCCGCGCCCGCGCCCGTACCCGGGGATAGACGTCCCGCAGGAAGCGCTCCCGCGTAACGCCATCCAGGCTCGGCACCTGCACCACGGGCTGCTCGTACCGCTCCATAGCCCCTACCACGCCGTCACGTCACGGCCGTCGTCCGCCGCTCCGCCGGGAAACGAGAACCGAGCGGAAGTGTTCCCCGCCTCCTGCCGCCTGGCAAGGGCCAGGAGACGGAGCCCTCTTTTCCGCTCCGGGAGGTCGGCTCTGCGAGGAGACGATGGACGGCCAGGCGAGCCGGTACGGCGCGGCTCCGCAGCCCTCCGCAGCCCTCTGCAGCACGGCGGAACCGGAGGCGCGGGGCGTGTTTCCGGCGGAGCGGCGCTCGAGCGGACGTGCCGGGGTCGGGGGGCACCGCCGCCATGATGGCGCTGCGCGCTGCTCCCCGGCGCGCACCGTGGCTGGCGCGCGCGCTCCTGGCGCCAGGGGCGGCCCGCGCAGCCCCACTCACAGCGCGCGTCCCGGTTCCGTCGCCGCCGGGCCCCCTCCCCGAGCTCCCCGCCGTGCGTTTCGCCAGCAGCGGGACGCAGGGGACCGAGGGAGAGGGGCCGCAGCGGCGGGTGGTGGTGGTGCGCATCACCAACCCCCTGGCCTGGCTCCGTACTCGTTTCTACTACCTGCTCATCCGCCTCTACTTCGACTCGGAGTTCAGCATCGAAGAGTTCACGCGCGGCGCCAAGCAGGTGAGACCCGGCGCGCCGGCCGGTGGCTCTGGGTTTAATTAAACAGCGGCGCAGAGCGGAGGGCGTTCAAGTGCCTCGGGACTCGAGAGGGAGCCGGGCAGAAGCACGCCGCGCTGTTTTACTTTGCCCTTCTTTTCTCGTTAATTTTTACGCGCGGTAAAAAGCTCAAAGCACGCTGTCAGCATTTCTCGTGTGCGCCGTTTGGACACGCTGAAGGGCCACTGCGTGTGGCGCTGCCTACAGAGCTGAGGAAGATAGGAAGCTGTGTGCCTCCGAAGTGTTGGGACTACAATAGATTCAAAACCAAATTATTTTAGTCCCGAGCATCTGTTTTGAGTGGGACTGGGAGGTGGCCTTGGAAGGGGCTGGGCAGGGGGGCAGTCAGGGAAGAGAACATGGATCGTTTGAATTGCTCAAAAAAAGAGTAAAAACAGCTGCAGGCTATTGTGATGTTTTCACAGAAGGGCACTTGTTTGCCTGTTACCAAAACTGTTGTGCTTTAAACGAGAATGGGAAGAACTCTTAGGCTTTTACCAGTTAACAGAATCCCTTTTTTAATGCTGGAATGGTTTTGTTCCAGTGGTGATATACCCTGTAAAGGTTGAAGTCTTAAATCGTGCAATGTTTAGGTAGCTTGTCCTATAACACTGTATTTGCCCAAAGAGTAAGCAAACCCCAAGTAATTTATTTATGTATTTCTCTTTTATTTCTGCAGGCCTTTTCCGTTGTTTCACAGCTGTTATCTCAGCGAAAACTTGACCTGCTGGATGGCCTGGTTTCAACAGAGGTAAATACTTCCATTTCTATTTCTGCCAGTTGATGTTTTCTATTATGAAATAAAATTATGATGAAAAAAATGTTCTTGCCACTAAACATAGGGACCAGTTTCCAAAAGGATTTCTGGTGTACCTGTCATTTATGAATTCCAAATTGCTGATGTTGTCTTGGCCTTCCCCAGGGACAGAGGTAGCATATGCATCAGTGAAGAGGAGGAGGTGCTTCAGGGCTGCATGTGCCCTGTTCCTGGATTTCAGCTTGGTTTGTGCTATTACCACCAATGCCTTTGCTACACAATTTTTGGCACAGTTATAGTGCATCCCTGCTGGATGCACTAAATATCTTACCTCCTTTCTGAGCAGAGTTAGCAATAGGCTGTAATTTTTTTTCTACAGATATTTTGAAAAAGTATCTCCTTTTCCTCTGTTCATCTTAAATTCTTCAGGTGATTGGGGGTAGCTCATGATCAGAGTGTGCAGGAGCCAAGACTGGTACCACACCACTGTCTTGCTCTGGCCGGTGAAATTCATACTTGCCATGCACTGGAAGCTAATGTCCTCTGGTAAAGATGCACATACTTCCATGCAATCTCTGAATTTATTTTTCAAAAGTGGCAGTTCAGGTTAGGATTAAAAACTGAATATGAGTTGAAGGTGTGCTACATGACTTAGTCTTTCCTTGTGATGCCTCCTTTTGTGGTGCTTGAGGTGATGCTTCTATTCTGCTAGTGCACCACATCCTTTCTACGTAACACAGCTGTGTACATCTTAGGATGCTCAAAAGCTGCTACTGTGACTGTGATCTGTAAGTTAAGTCCTAAAGGAATGGTTTTCCACTCTTTACTGATTGGCAAATGTCTAAACGTTTTCCAGTGGGAATGTGGATCCTGAAATGGCAAAGTTAAACTTAGTGGTAATGGAACTGATTTACAAAGAAATTGGTGAGAACTGAGAAATGATTGAATCAAAACGTAAGGAATGTGCATATAGCGAAGTCAGCAGTGCGAAGGCAGAGTAAGTATCTTTGTGGAAGCAAACTAAACTGGTATTTTCTGGACTTATGCATTGCTATGCAGCTCCTGCTTTGACAGTATATTTTCTAAACATTTTCATCAAATTGAGTATTAAATGGATCTTGTTTAGTATGGTTAACTAGGGCTTGGGAGTGCCCAGTGCTTTGCTCATTCTTGCTCTATGTTTTACAATGTTAAACAAATGTTATTCCAATATAGCTCATTTTATTAACTGTTATAGATAATAAGGTTGCTACTTCAGCTTCCTAATGAAGAACTAAGCATGAGTTTTTCTGAACTTAGGTACTTCAGATGTTGAAGGAAAAGATTTCTTCACTTTCTGAGAACCATAGGGATGCTTTAGCAGCTGACATGGATGCAATCATGTACACAACAGAAGGAGATGTTCGCATTTACTATGATGATGATGGTATGCTACAATTCTAAAACATTTCTGCAATGGGTGGTCTTTTTCCTGGCTTTGCTCTCTGTACAAGTGCGTTTTTTTAATGTTTTTCCTTTCTTGTTCTTTTGCTTGTAGTTCTGTACATAGTTCCCTAATTTCTTTTTAAATCAGAACTCGATACTGTTTGTAAATTATGGTATTGTTTTGACTTCTGTGTAGGGGTTTTGTTCATTCCTTTTTCATGACTTTGACTCTCTGTTGTTAGTCCTTAATCTCAAAGCACTCGAGCAGTGACTGTTCTATATGCAGAAGACTGATTGCTTTAGCAATGAAAATACATACATACATAGTAATTAAAGCTGGATAATGAAGGACATTTTACTGTCTTCACTACTATTCTGCTTTCATGGGTGTATAATCAATGGATATCAAGATGTTACAATCACAAAATAACCAAGAGAGTTAAACAAAGTGGGCTATGATAACAAAAGAGAATAAATGGAAGGCTTACCCTTATGCTAGGCTCACCACAAAACACCAGAAGGCAGGATCTCCAGACAAGATCCTTCCCTACTGGTAGCCAGCTCTTAAATAGGTCTAGGAGGAGTGGAGCCTGGCTCCTCCCCTTCCAGCAGCACAGCTGAATTGCCTTCACCTGTGCTCCTGTGGCTGATTGATGGCTCGCCTCAGGTGATCAATCAGAGGTTCAGGCCGTGGCTCAGCAGTTCCCATACACATGGGATATAGTTACAGAACACTGGTTATTTTTTTTAAGCTGGTGTTAACCTCAAACAAGTTTTCTTTTGTTTAAATACTAATATTGCATGCTGTCTTCTGTCAAACACAGTTGAGGTGAGTCTTGGAATCAGAATTTCAGATTTTCAAACCAAGTGAGCTTTTTTTTTCTTGCTTTTGAAGGTAAAGTTTTTTTTTCCCTGTTCACTTCTGAAATTTAACTCCCTTACCTTTTTTTGTAGTATGAATAGTTGGCTTTTGACTTTGTGATAGCCAACTTTTTTATCCAGTTAGATTGTATATGTTCTCAAGAGGTAAGTAAAGCTCATAAATTGCATACCTTTCTCCTGATTGTATTTTTGTTACTGCTTAACAACACAAATACTGCTTTAAACAGCTTTATTGTTAATTATTCTGTTATACATTTATTCATAAACATGAAGTCTACATTATGCTTTATTTCTAACAGGAAGAAAGTTTGTTAGTATCCTGATGCGTTTCTGGTATCTGAATAGTGCTAACCTACCTGATGAAGTACCAGGTGAAACCAAAGTCTTCCAGATTGTGTTTGGAGATGAAAGCACAAAGGAAAAAAGGCATATTTTAACAGCAAACTATGAGTAAGTTTTCTTGCCCCTTGTGTGCTAGCTGTGTGGAAACTAGTTTGGAATTGAAACTGTGTGTTCTGTCAGTGCAGAACACGTAGTAAGTACTTAAAGTATGTAAGCAATTAATATATTTTTTCCTCTTTGGTGCATAAGCATCGTTCTATGAGGTTTCATAGGAATAATACAGAAGTGAAGTATTTCTTTCCTGAATTTCTTCCTTGTTGATATTAGTATCTCTTTAAAGATTAAGTAAATTTAATGACACTTTGATTACTTTGTTGTCTTTTCCAGGTTCCAAAGGGAATTTACAGAAGGAGCAAAACCGGACTGGACAATTACACGAATTGAACATCCAAAGCTATTAGAATAAATGCCTTCTGCGGAATCTTTATGTTATAAATGTTCTGTTGTTACAAATATCAGACGTTTTGGTCTATTTTTTTTTCCCTCTTTTCCAAAAGGAGGGAAGAACTTTGTATGTTTGATTTATCCAAAATTGTTTCTGAAGTTTACACTATGCTGAAACCTTGCAATAAAGCCTTTTCCATGGAACAGGCTGGTACAGATTTAATTGGTACTAGTGCTCATCCAGGGCATTTAGATGGCACATTTTCACAAAGGCCAGTATAATGGGGATGTTGACTTCTTGTGTATATATGAAGAAAGAAATGGTACTACAACCCTTTCATGGCTGCTGACCCTTCTAAATTACCTTCATATATTTTTTTTCCCCAGGGACTGTGCAGTATGTAACTGAATAATATGCAAGATGAAATAGCAGTAGATGGACTTCTTAGATTGTCTATCTTCAACAGTTCAGTTTGAGGTAATGTCATTATTGAATGTATTTGAGATTAGGAAACTTAGAGCCATTATTAGTGTTTGGTATGAGATTGGAATAAAAAAAATCTCGTTAACATCACCCTGGGAAAATGGATCGTAGATTTTTTTTATAATAAAAATGATGTTCCTTTCAATTCAGTAACTCACAGATAATTCCAAGTTCAGAAGTTTGTGTTAGAATGATCAGTCTAAAACTTGAATTTAAGAGGACCTGATAACGTAGCTAAATGAATTCTTGAAACTGCTTGTAGAAGAAATGAGGAAATCATTATATGAAGACATAGAAAATCTAAAATCCCTTTTAGATTTCTTGTACAGTTGTTAGATGGTAGTGGGCATAAGTGGGCATAAGGTGGTCAGGGTGCAGAGGGGAGCTGTGTTTCAGTACTGGCCACTTCTGAGGCAGTTCAAACCCCTTCATATGCTGTCAATATCTCTTTTTCAGTTAGACTGTATTGTGTTTTAGCTCCAAAACCCTATGGGTTGACCTTGAGTTTCCCTTCTGGTGCTTTCTCCCAGCAGCTCCAGGTGGGGCCATTCTCCACGGCTTTGGTGTAGAGCACATTTTTTACATCTCACCTTGTCCAGGTTGGCTCTAGGGCTACTGCATGAACTATCTCCTGTTTAATTTGTACAAAGGCTTGTTGTTGCTCAGGGCCTTATGTAAAATCATTTTTCTGGGTCACTTGGTAGAAGGAGGTTACGGTCAGACTGTAATCCAGTGCATGCATTGTCCAGAAATCCACAACACATAAAAAAGCTTGTGTTTCCTTTTTGCTAGTTGGTGGGGATGTAGAGGTTATTTTGTTGATCACATCTACAAGGATCTGATGAACTGGACTTCCTGACCCTACTTTGCACTGTGATTCTCACTTCTGATTCTCAGAATTGGGCTATATTACTAATTATATATATTACATGTTATGTATGTAATGCAGTACTCTTTTTGCTAAGACTTTCTCCATGTTTTGGCATAACGAAGAACTGACTTCTCGGTTGGTTTTCTGTAGTTGTGAGATGAAACCGAGTACATTTGGAGGGACTGAGGATTTGATGAATGTAATTTTCTCATAGATCACAACTAAGGTCAAGCAAGATGAGCATTTCTTACAGAATTAATCAAATGATGTGCGATGAGTTTGTAATGCAAGTCATAGTCTGTAGCCTCTGTTCCATGGCTCTCGTTCCGGAAGTAAACATTCCTTTTTCATAGAAGAATGGTCAGTGTCAGAACTGCAGTGATAAGACTTGTTTGCCACCTTAGTACTGTGCTAAAAAAAGTACAGACACTTGTCTGGACTTTCAGTGCTTATTATTGCCTGAGTTACGATGATTTGCATGAGTTGTATGTGAAGAACATTGGTTCTGCGTGGAACAGATAGCAGTGAATATTATGACTGTACCAAGCTTTTACATTTCTTTCTAATCAGAACTGAGGTAGAGATCTGTGGTAATGTGGTGGGGAGAATGCCAGTGGTCTTAGAGTTTGAGCTCTTTAATTCTTTTAGTTGTCCGTGGGGATTTTTCCACTCTTTTAACTATAGCTGGTTTTGAAATATGCTTTAACGTTATCTCCAGTCATTTTGAATATATTGGTATCCAATACTGCAATTATTTTAACCTTCTAAATTTTTTCTTCTTGTCTGAAAATCTCTGATAAGAGCATGTTAATTGCGAGACTTAAACCAGTATTATTCATTGGGTGGTGTGGAAATAGTTCTCTTTGTTCTTCAAGGTGAAAATAAATAAATAAATAAACCTCCTGGCTTTGCATTGCCAGCCTAAATGTAGCTGCTCCAACCACTCTAAGGTACAAAATGGGTTTAGTGTATTCAAGCTAACTCCTAGTGAATATATTGGTAGATACTATGAAGACTGTCCCAAGTTCTCGTGGCTAAAAGGATATGGAGTTGTTTTACATAGTTCTCATCCAAGATTTACAGTCAAAGTTGGGGAGGAATATTGTCCTTTTACTTCAGTGATTTCCAGTGATGTCACTCAAACAACTTACCCAAAACTGATACAAATAATTTGTGTTACAAAGCTTTAAAAAGAGCAAAAGATGCTTTGCTAGAGATATTTTCCTGATTTAGAAATAAGCAATAGACATTCTAAAGAAGTGCACGTACCATGCTGTGTGTGGTTTTGCTGTGCTTCCTGCCAAAAATAAGGGGAAAATAAAGTAAATCCAGGGTTAGTTCTCGACTTAAAAAGAATAAATATATATTGAAGAATGAATGTACTGCCCCAAAACTGCTGAAAGGGATCACTAGAACAGTGTGGGCTTCTGTGTCACAGCATGCGTTCTTGCTCCTAAATTATCTTGCTTACCTTGTCTTAGACTTCACTTTAGAAATATGTTTGGATTTGAGTGTGCTTTATTTGCCTTCCATCTTTTCTGACTTCCACTTTTTTCCACTTTTGCTGCTGTAAGTCACGGGTAATTGTAGTTGTGCTTTACAGTCTATGCATCCCATACATACAAATCTAGAATATTTGCAGACTTTTTCAAACAGGCTGTAGTAATTCTTGAAAACACTTCTTGTTACTAGGTTTGTTAGTGAGTTTTAGGGTAATATCCATGCCTGTTAGTCGGGCTGAAGTTACTGATTCGTTTTACACAGAGCCTTGAGGTTACAAGGTGTCTGGACTAGGACTGAACTGTGAGATGTAAAATACCACATCCTTCTCATTGAGTAAAATGTGCTTCTTTAGGTTCGAACAGGGTTTGGGAAGACTACATTCATCAGAAACTGTGGACATGTTTCCTGTTACTGTCACTGCTCAACTGTAAACAGCTGCTTGGTGCATTTTCAGTTCAAATCCAACTAGGTTTTGATGAGTGTCAATTCTGGCTAAGAAAGCCCCATTAATTTGCACATCTCACCAGTAGATGGCCTTGGTTACACAGCTGGGAAGTGGCTAACGTTAATGAATGTAAGCAGGATAAAGGATAAAATGGTAGAGGTGCTTGCTCCCATTTGAGAGCTGTTTAAGTCATTTAGATTTAAGAACATTAATCTTGATGTTCTTACGGGCTTTCATCCTGAGTCAGCCATAGCGTCATCTCTCTGTGCAGTGCCAACCTATTTGGAAGTGGTGATTTCACAGCACAAAAGATGAGTTGTAGATGTGAATTCATTCAGGCACCTCAGTGTCTGACACAGCAAACCTTAGTTTTGTATTCACATTTTAAAGTATGTTTGTCGTGTTGATTTTTGTTCTTTTCCTAGTGTTGTTCTGATTAATTTGGAGTCTACATTCAGCTTTTTTCAGTCTACGAGGCATGTTCAAGTGTAACCTGGCCTTTACAGGCAGTTACACTTGGTTATTTTCAAGTCTTATCAGTGCAAAATTGCTCAGAAGTAAAAATCAATTGTTTGCCCTTCAAAAGTGAGTGAGTTTAGTATTTCCCTTTAGCTGTGTTGTGGTTAAACTTGTTTTCTGTCTGATGTGCTCCAGCCACATTGGCTGCAGGTTGGGGGCCTTTTAGGTTCTTTGCAAGCTGTGTGCTCATCATGTCTCTGGCTTGCATGGGTTGGGATACAAGCACGTGTGCTAGAGAAGTGTTTTTGTTTTTATTCCTCTTTCACGTGTGGATCTGAAGCCTCAGCTTATAAGCACTGCACCAAGCACAGGAAGAGGCATTTAGCTGCTAGCGAACTGAGTGTTGCTTGTATAGCTGTGCTTTCATTCTTCTAAGGGAGAAGCAGCTGGCCTAAATGGAGTTGCACAGTGAGTACTGCCCACAATAAGTTGTAGGGATATGCTTCCTTATCTTTCACCTTTTCCACTGTTGATGTGCTATTCTTTCATTTTTCTTACAATCCTGCTATATAGGGTTGTTGAATAGCTGTACAGCTGTTAGCGCTGTTGAAAACACTCCTCAACTCTCTGTCTCTTAAACATATTTAAATGATGTATGCTTTTTCATAGTAAGCTCCTATTGAAGATGGTGGGAAGATTGTCAGTGAGCTGTAATGGGAGGGGCGGAGTGTAGCTTTTTTGCTACCTTTGAAGTGATTCCCTCAGAAGTACAGGAGAGTTAAAGTTAGATGTGTTGTAGTTTACCTGTGTGCCACTTTCTCCCTCTTCTGTCACAGAACAGGACTCTTCATAGTGACTTTTGTTTCACAGTGTTTCAGGAACTGAGCGATGTGAACAGGACAAGCAAGCAAAGTACACATGTAAGCAAGGTTAGATCACAGAGCTGTCAGGTCAAGTGTGTCCACACAGACAAATCTAATGTTTTGGTGTTAGAAATTTTCTGTCTCCGATCTGCTAACCGTTGCACCTGGCAGAGGACATGGTGTTTCAGCAAGGACTTGGCCCTTTGCCTCAAGGATGAGATTTAGTGTGTGTAGGAAGCAAGTGTTGACTTAAACATTTGTCTAGATTATATGTTACATTTGACAGTAACCTTTTACATAATAAGCTACTCTTGTACTCTGATTTGTGCATGAGGGAACTATCTGGATTTCCAAAATAGGAACTGAAGTCCGAATGTAAGGTTGCAGAGATTTCACAGTATGTTTGTCAAACTGCCCAGGTAAAGTTACAGTAAATCAGAGCAGCTGTGGGTTGTCTCTGCCTTATGATAATTAGAAACTAGCAGAAACTTAGAAATCAGGAATGAAAAAGGTTGGGAGGAGGAGAAGGAATACCTTGACAATCCCTCTATGAATTTTCTGAAACCACTTGGCACGTGCAACATCCTTAACTTAAGTACCAGCTGCTCAATCTGGAGACCTAAAGCTTCCGTGGTGCAATTTGAGCATGTGAGTATTCTTGTTAAAGCCCATGGGTCTGTTAGCATGGTAGTTTGTGCACCCTGGTGTTATGCTGGTTTGGAATCTTCTACCCTCCTACCTATAGTACTGCCAGATCAGTACTTCTGATGTTTTTTGTTTTTTTTTAATTTAATGTATATATGGTCTTCCAAATTGAGAATCTGAGTAATGATTTGGGATTTTTATTTCTTTTTGGAGGAAAGAGAGTTGAGGAACTGCAGTATGAAATGAAGAACAAGTTAATGGAAGTGAATTTGTGTAGCCCATAACTCATGTCATGCAAGGCATTGACCATTGAACAAATGAACATTTAATCGCTGCTTGCTTGATCAGGGTGGAAACTGAATCATAAAGTGATCTGTCCTGGATTGACAGATTGAAATCTCATTTCTTTTATGTTCAAAGTACATATACTATTAAAATCCATAATGAGCTCTGCAGGCACCTTGTGCTTTTTAATTACTATCGGTGTAACTTCTATCTCCACTTGAGGCCAAAGCCCCTGTAGCAGAACCCTCTGAGCCGATTGCCTGTTCCCTATGCTTCTGTCATTAGCATTAAGCCAGCTATTTTCTGAGGTAGCAGGTATTTTCATAGGTAGAACAAAATGTTTTTAAAAGCCTTATCTTATTTTTTCCTCCCACAGCTTCTGCCTTAGAAAACCATAAGAAATCACTAGTCCTCTGGGTGTAATGTGCAGTGTTTGTTGGCAAGGGTTAGGATTTCCGTTTGACTTCTGCTGAGAAGTGCTTTCAAAAGACATAATTCCTGCTGCTGTCATTCAAGCATGGTGCAACCCAGCATTGAAAGAATTAAGCTGCGTGACTGCACTCTTGCTATCATGTTCCAGCTCTTGGTCTCAGAGGAGGGTAAAACATTTGTACAAGTACTTGTAAAGGTGGTAAACTCACTGCGGCTTGGATTCCAAGCTATTACATTGAGGATATGCTTAGAACTTAACACTAGTGCATTTTTAGAAGCAAATTAATGGGTGATATTTTAAGTCCAAATTCATGTCGGCCTTCATCTTTGTCTCAACAGAGAGCTCTGCATTAAAGCAGTAATTATAATAAAACTTTTGGTATTGTGATTTGCGTTTTAAGGGAGGGTGGTTTTTTGCTACCCTTCACATTGTGGTGTTCTTTTTTTGTTTGCTTGTTTTTCATTCTTTCACCAGGAGTTAGGGATGGAAAAGTTTTTCCACTGCTGATATTATAGACTTCTGAGGAAAAAAAAGCCACATTCTTTCTGATAAGTCATTCTCACATGGTTTGGGTTATAGTTCCAGTTCCTGGATTGTAAAGGAGATTTCTTCTGAATGCCACATTGGTAAGGTTCATTATCTTTCTCTGCAGTGAAGGCTGTCATTCCTCATGAAATCTCATCAGTGTGTCTCTCCTTTATGGGAACTACTGAGTCACGGCCTGAACCTCTGATTGATCACCTGAGGTGAGCCATGAGTCAGCCACAGGAGCACAGGTGAAGGCAATTCAGCTGTGCTGCTGGAAGAGGTGAAGCCAGGCTCCACCCCTCCTAGACCTATTTAAGAGCTGGCTACCAGTGGGGAAGGATCTTGTCTGGAGATTCCTCCTTCTGGTATTTTATGGTGAGCCCAGCATAAGGGTAAGCCTTCTATTTATTCTCTTTTGTTGTCATAATCTATTTCTCCTAACTCTCTTGTTTATTTTGTGATTGTAACATCTTAATATCCATTGATTGTACACTCTCCCAATCAGTTTTCTTCCAGTACGGTGTCTTTGGGCACAGGTTGAGACCCTGAGGTCTCCTCAGGCACAGGAGACCCTGATACCTCAACCCTGATGCGTTTTGCAGCTTCTTGCTTTTATTTCACTGAAGCGCGTGGGTTTCAGGCAGGGTCAGCTGCATGATACATAGTCCTTGCATTGTACTGGAGATTCCCTTAAGTCATTTAATGGCTGCTTCTGGCAAAAACTGAAATTATAATAGCAGGAATAGAGGAAGGGGACCAAAGGTTGTTGGTAATGTGAGATTCAAGTAAAGAGGAAACTCTGACTTTTCAGAACAGAAGCTGTAACAACCCGGGAAGTATGTTTTGAAAAACTGAGCAAAATAAAATCATGGAGACCCTCTCCAGTGGTCTGGCTGGATGTTGTTTTCTGCTAACCTCTGTTAAAAGTAATTTAAATGTTAAGTATTTTCCAAAATTTCAGTGTTGTACTTGTTTGGATATGTGACAAATCATATCAGAAATTATATGAGAAATTATTCTTTCAACTAATAGATTGACAACCTAAATAAACAACAGAATCTGTGATCCAAGACCTTTGTTCTCTTTTTAGCCACAGTCAGTGCCTTCTCTCAGTTTGCAGTCTGATTTGAACTGTGGCTAATTCAAGGCCTGATATGTAGAATTTCCATCCATTCAAAAGCACTCATCTAGCCAATTTTGTGAGCACAAATGCTTACTTTTTTTCCTTTAGTTTCTGTGCTGCTTTATGAAGATGGTGGCCCTGAAATTTGATTTTTCCTTACTGCTGAACTTTTTTGAACTGTTGCTGGACATCTGCTTAGCCTTGTCTGTACCATTTGGGTGTAATATGATGTACGAAACCAAGGATTTGATTGGATTTGTTGCTTGCTTTGTCTAGCTGGTTTGCTGCGCTTTGTTGTTTGTAAGAGAGTGTGGGGGAATTTGAAATCCTATTCTCATCTCTTTCAAATCCTTGTTTACATGCACAACAGGCTGCCTGTTTTAGTAATCGTCCGTATTTCCCCCTAGTGGACTACGTTTCCTGTGTTCTTTGTGAACAGCATCATATGGAATAGTTTTGCCGTTTTCACATTCTCATGTTCGTCATTTGACAAACCATTTTGAAGGTTTTATCCAGAATATATATGCCTCTCCCAGGTGTGTCACATCTCCGTGTTCCTCAGTCCTAAATGGAACCAGTGTGAAATCCGTACACACATCTCCATATGTTTCCATTTTCTTTGCCCACATTTCTCTTTCATTTTTTTCTTGAAGTCTTAACATCGTATTGCAGTGTGCCTTGACTGAGTGCGTAGTAATTGCACATAGGGGTACTCAAGGGAAGTGACTTGGTCGTGTCACTTCAGATGTTCCAAAGCTGATAGTCCAGGTTATTGGTGAAGACATCTGAAAATGTTTTCCTGTATTTTTTTCTAAATGCTGCATCCAACATACTTCACAAAGTAAATCACTGTATAACCTTGTAACTTCTGCCATCACACTTCTAAATGTTGCAGTGCTTCCTGATTGATATTCACGGGGTTGAAGTCACACATATCCTATCATTTTAGCATGAATTATTTTGAGTCATGTTTTATTTGCATGCCTTTTCCTTGGGAAGAGAGATTTGGATTTGTAATCTTTTTTTTTTTATTATTTTTTTTTTATTTTTTTTATTTTGTCCTCCAAGGCAAGAGCAGAGTGTGCTGTATGGAGTATCTTCAGACAGTGTGCAAGCTACTGAGTGAGTGATGTTGTACTGAGGTGGACCTGCTGGAATTCTTAAACTGCACTGTAGAGCTGTGTGCAGGCATCGTTAGGCAGGTTTTTGTTACATGGTTTTTTTGAATTGGATGCCAGAAGAAATCCTTGTGTCAAAAGGCATGAATTCTTCAGAAAGGCCAGAAGGCATGTGTAAATGCATGACATGGCAAACTAATCAGACCGTTTAAAGTTTTGTTTCACTTTACCTACCTTCCTTATGCTTAGCTCTTGGCTACGATGAAATTCCTAAAGAACAGCTGTATGTTGTTATGATTGTGTATTGCTTCATATTTTCTGTTTGTCCACAATCTGCCTTCAGTATTGGTACTGCCTTGGTACACGCTTTAAAGGCATGTATTTGGCTTTTTTGGGATCTGGTTGTTTCTATGCCATCTAATGAAGCTCTAACTAACCTTTTAGCTGTGATTTTCACTTAATACTGTGATTGAGATGATGCGTAGTAAAGAATCCCATGGAAGGATTTTTTCAGAGTAACATCCACAATTCCCAGTAAGTAGTTTGTGAGGTTGTACTGCAGAAAAGGCAATAATTGTAAATAGGTATTTTTTTCAACATACTTGGCATTCTTAGACACCAAGTTCTCATCTGGTCAGCTGCTCAAATGCAGTAGGCTGGGGGGAGATGGCATTATGTGCTGAAGGAAAGGTATTTTTTTATTTTAATGAATGCCAGCTGTATTTCACAGGTGGGATTCAGTCCTAATCAAGCAAACAAATCAGAACTATTCCTGAATTAGTCCATTCAAGTCAAGCATTCCTAGCTGGACTTCCTTCAATGAAGAGGATTGAAATAGATGTGATATAAACAACATACAGCAAACTCAAACCCTGAATCACATAGTACCTCCTGGCAAAGGAAGCAGGCAATGTAATTTAGTTGTAAATTGTTATACCAAGATGTCAGTCGTGTTTGAAGACTGATGTTGACACTGCAATAAAGACACAGCTCTTTGAGCTGTTTCAGGTCTAAATGTGCGCTCTCTCAAGCTTGGCTTTCAGACCAGTGTTTTCTGGTTTTGATGAAGATAAGAGAGGTGATAAAAGAGAAACTCGTGCCGTTGGTGAGCAACATTGAAGAACCAACCCTTAAGTTTCTGCAGAGCAGAGGCACAGTTATGTACTGGAACAGATATAATTTCAGGTAGTGCTCTTACAGGGTAGAAATGAGTTAACGTGCTGTATTCTGGGAAACGTTATTTTATGTGCTGCACGCAGTGGAAGTCTGATCATACTGAGTTATGAGTTTTCATTATTTTTCACCTCTTTTGTACTTCTAGTGTGTATGGCAACACAGGTGACAATCTTAATTTTCATTTTTAAGAAGTCTCAGAATTTTTCTGTAGGACATAAGCTGTATTTTTTTTCTATAGCATTGTCACACAATAACTCAAATTCCAGTTTTTGAAAGCAAGTTTATAGGAATGTGGGAGCACAGGTGGAAGCAATTCAGCTGTGTGACTGGAAGGGATGCAGCCTGGCTGCACCTCTCTTAGACCTCACTGAAGGGCTGGCTGCCACAGGGGAAGGATCTCTTTCTGGAGACCCCTCCTTGGTGGTGCTTTCCCCTTCAAACCTGGAATCTTCTGATATAGGTGAGCAATCTTCTTCCCTTCCTTTGTAGCACCTTCCTGTTGTGCCGGTCCTTCTGTCATTGTACCTCTGTTGTAATGCCTTTCCCTTTATGTTCATCTGTCCCATTGCTACAGCTGCTTAAGTCGGCTCACGTAGGACATGACTCAAAACCAATTCAGAGTCTTGTAAATGACTGGCTTTGATTTTGTTGTGCTTTAGGGCAAGCTTTAGCAGGGAGCTGGAGCACTCCACAATACAAGGTGTCCTACCAGATATTCAATAGAAGTACCATGAGTTGCATCCTTTTGCTCATTACGTTTTGAAGATAGGATTTTTTTTTTACTTTAGAATTCTGACCAGAGGGCCTATCATACTGCAGGTTTTCTGACTGTTCCCCAGTTTGGTGTGTTGTAAGAACTGCTTGGAATGCGTTCTTGAGTCTTATTGTGTGTGTTGCTTTGTCTCAGAATGGAAGCAATGACTTATCTCTTATCACTGGATGCAGCTCAAAGCTCTGCTTGCTGTGAAACCACATCTGTTCTATCCTTGCCTGGCTTTGGAACAGTAAATGGTTCTAAGGTGTTACATGCAGAGCAGCCTGGCTGCTCAGAACAGTTGTGTGTTGTGGTTTCTTGAGAGCAGCTCTACTCTCTGAGCCAGCCCTCTCCATGAATCAAATTGCCCAATGTTCGTGCTTCAAATACTGTGCTGACCTATATACCAGACTAAAGCTTCCTTTTCTAATGTTGACTTACGACTTAAGTGTCAGTGGCCTGTTTTTCTACACTATAGTTATTTTTCCTGTATAACAGTCCTCTGGGATGTGCAAAAGGCCAAATTCAGACTTCTTGGCAGTTGAGATGGGGGAAGAAGAAAAGGTCACTGCAGGACACTGATATAAAGTGGCAGACTTTGAAATAGTGCAACACAGCATTTTGGTTCAGAGATTTATGCACTGTACTACTTGCTAAAATAGGAGAAATGCAGCCCTGGTGTCTCTTGTAAGCACTCTTCTTTGTTAGTTTACCTCAAAGCTTTTTCTTACACACTAAAACCCAACCTTCTTGTTAATGTTTCTGAAACATTAGAAGAAGGAAGCAGAAGATACTTTCAGCTTCATGTAGGTCTCTGGTTAACAAAAGAGCACTGTTCCTCTTTTGCAGAAAACAGAGAATAACCAGTGGTGACAAAACCTCTCTGTGCTCATCCTCGTGATTGGAGTACTGCTGCAGGATGTGATGCTTCTCAGGATCCACATGTGGCAGCAGTTAGCATAGTGCTGCTTACTGCCCTGCACCAGAAACAAGCTGAAGAAAAAAGTAAGGTGTACTCATGTCCTTTTTTTTTTTTTTTTTTCCCTGGCTACTTATTCCCTGTGTTCTTTCTTTTTTGTTTAAAAGAGCATGGCTTAGAACTGATTCAAAAGAGAGCATGGACTGCTCAAAAATCTTTGGATCCTTTGCTCACATGTCAGCCTGGCCCAGCAGTTGTTGGCTTTGAGAAATGCAAGAAATTAAGAGATTATCTCATGCAGTCAAAAATTGTGGAAATTGCTTAATATTTGTGGAAAAACAACAACAACAACAAAAGCACAGAGCTCTCCAAACTATTTTGTGTTGTTCTTGCTTTGAGTACGTACTTTCATTGAAGGCATCTTTCCGAAGTTTTTCTGTGTGTTTGGGGGTTAGGGCTGTGTGTTATCCAGTGCTGCTGAGACTAATTAATCCATATGCTTCTAGGAAATGGGGGGGGTTTCCTATGTGAGGCATAACAATTGGTAACAGGATTCAGTAACGTAGCTGAAGCTTGTTTGCAGATGGAGATAATATACGTGCCTGAGCTAGCTGACTCTCCATGTGGAAGGAAGGAAGGACTTTGTATCTTTCCATCTGCAATGGCAGTTAAGACTCATTTTTCCATCAGGGCAATGTACTTTACTTTAAGGAGTGGGTAGCAGCCTTGCCCAAGCTGTACTTCATTAATCAAAACCTTTTAAATGCAGTTGTGCCTGCTGCTGTCACCTGAGGCTTATGCTTTTCTACTGTCTGTGGGAAAGGAAGATTTTAAAGTACTGAAAGGAGTCAAATCTTTGGGCTTTCTTCTTTCCTTTTAGGAAGGCAAAATATTTCTCCTCCCAACCCAAGAAAATTTGAATACACTGGGATCACTGGCAGTTCAGTATTCCACTTAAATATGTGTGGGTTTTTTTTAATTTATGTATGACTATTAACAAAACTCCTCACAAGATACTGAAATTATATCGTCCAAAAGATATGCATAGCATTGTCTAGTGCAGAAACAAGATCAGGATGGATGCCTTTGTGTTTAAAGTGTTCAGTTTGTGTTCTACACAGCAGAATGTAAGCTGAACGTTATCTGTAATTTTTATATCTATTGTATTACAGGCTGTAATCCCAGCTTCCTAAGTAAGCATTCATATGTTAAGATCCATGCACGGTCATTTTAGTTACAGATCAACTTTCAGTTGGTAAATCCACTTGTTGATTCTTCCATCTGATTGTCACTTATCTTTATTCATTTAAAAAACAAACAAAAAGTGCATGCACAACAATAAACCTTTTTTTTTTTTTCTAGAAGGCAGTCACAGATTTTTCTGAGCACTAGTTTTAGAGTTGTCTGTTTCATATGTTTAGGGGAAGGATGTTGTTGATTTGAAGATAATCAGTTGCGGTGCTGGGTTTTGAGGTGCAATGTTTCCAGCTGTGCAAGGCCCCAGCTGTCTTCCAGTGTGACTCAGCTGGGCCACGAGCTTGTCTGGTTTGTAACAAAGGGGCTTAGGATATGTGGTGTGTGACTGCTCCCTGAAGTGCTCCTATTTCATGTGGCGGAGCAGTAGGGACAAGGAACAGAGCAATGGTGTGTTTGAAACTGGTTTTGTGGATTAGGGAGCATTTCCTGGGAAAGAAAAGAGGGATAGGATGTAATAGCTCTCTGAGAAGGGTTCTGCTTTGGATTGCTGCAAGGAGCAATGCAGCACCAGTTGGGGCAGACATGTTCTGCGTGGTTCTCCTGAACGAAAAAAGAAAGAATCTTGAAGGACAGTTTTGGAACATTTTTATTCCTTCTGTATGGAAAGCATATGTTTTTCCTTAGCTTAGCAGTTACGTTTTGTGAGTCTGCATGCGCTGGCTTGAATGGGCTGTTTAGAAAGAATATGAAATGCTCCCTGGTGGTAACATTTATCCAGTCCCTGCTTTCTTCCAGAGAAAAGAATGGCCTTCTTTGTAAACATAATTCCTGGAGATGAAAGTATCAGAGCAAAGGGATTAGTGGGTGGGCTCTTCGATATTCCCCAAGTCTGCAAAATACCATTTTTCCCCACACTAAAAAGAATTGCAGGCACATTCTTTCTCAGGAGATAACATGAAAGTTTTACTGAGAAGCAAGCAGGAGTTCCCACGAGTGTATGGGAAATATCACAATGCAAAAATGCTTATTTACAAAATAAAGCATGGACCTAGCAGTGAGACATTGAGATGTTTGTCCATTGTAATGTCATGACCATGATGTAAAGCTCAAGTCTATTCTACCAAAGTTCCTGCCTTAACTAGGAGTTGTGATGCTCTCGGTGCAAGCTACTGCTATGAATGCAGTACAGTCACCCATAACATAAAAGACTGAGGAGCATGATTGTCTGGAGTGATAAATGCAAACAATGATGCTAATATTATGAATTGTTCAGTGCTTAATTGTTAGGGTTTGTTCATTTGTTTGCTTACTGGCATTAGGAATTCACAGATGTTAAATTCTTTGGTAAAACATCTATTTGCATCAGACAGAGGGCACCACCAATGCTTCCTTTGTCCTGAAGTTTCAAAAATACTGACCTTGGGATAGATAGATATGCACAAGAGTTTTTCATTATTTTGCATTAAAATTCAGGTGGATTTAATTTATCTTAGAGATAACTTTGGCCCGGCGTATTTACAGAATTAGCCTGTAGTTCATTCATGGTTGATGTTTGGAAAAAGCATGCGAAGACTGAAGAAGTTAAATAAATAAAATTAGTAACTTATATAACTTGCTGTTTTGGTGATCACCGTTGTTGGCTTTTTTTTCCATCATAGCGAAGAGTTGTCTAATGAAACACTGATGTTTGATCATGATGTCAAAAGCCCTGTGGGGTAAGTAAAACAAATAGATGACTTACAAGTGAGCAAATACTACAAAAAAAGCTATCAGCATGTGTGTCTATAAAGGAAAAATGTCAATCAGATAATATCATAAAGTTATTTTTCTGTATGTGTATGTCTGTTTCTCAGTACGTGAAAACAAAGTGCCTGGTTTATGATTAGAGGAAGGTAGATTGGTTCATTGTTTCCTTCCCTCTCCAGCCACTTAGAACTCCTTTAGGTTGCTTCCTTTACTGAAGTTGTAGATGTGCAGAAATCAGGAGTGCTGCTGTCTGGTGTGTGGAGTGGTCAGTCACATATGGCAGATAGTAGTGATTTTGTTATTGTGAGAACTTAATTTTGCACATGAACAGTGTTGGTAATGTATTTGTTGAAAACATTTACTTCAGAGAAAATTCATAAACAAAAGAAAAAAATCATCTGCATGCTTTTTTTTTTGTTGTTGTTGTTTCAAGCAATTTGTCATAGCTGTAGATGTTTACAAATGAATGCTTCTTTTCTTACAACATTTGATAAGGATTATCTTAGTTTGATCCCAGAAATTTTTGTGATCACTAAAATTGGTGAGGTTTATTTCACCTTTCTGTGTGACAAATATTAGAAACGGTTTCATGAATTTAGTGCAACCATTTAGAGAAGGAAATTAAATAGAAATGTTTCCACATCTTAGGAATCTCAGGTAAAATTGAAGTTGGCAGATAGCTCTCACGAAGGCTGAAATGTTGCAAGGTCATTATGTCCTCCCTGCTTGCTATTTGCTGAAAGAATAATTCCTGGAATCCTAGGTGATGTTTGGAAATGTGAACTTCTTATCTGAAAGTCAATGTTTCAGTATAATGCCTTTAAAGTTATCTTTTAGATTAGGACTTGATGAAAAGTGAGGAAAACATGAAGACTCATCTTAATAAAAAGGTTTCGTGCTCCTTCTTTTCTCTGATAATTGATCAAATCCTTTCCAGAATATCTCTAGCTAATTGCTATTTCCTTGTAATAATGTGTGGTAAGTTGTAAAAACTACGCTCAGGAGGGAAGTAGTCAGAAACTATGACGGTTTTGTTTTTTATACTTCTATGCAGATGAAATTTATCTAGTGCGCTCTATTATCCATACACCTAACAACAAATATTCTTTAGCATTCCTCTTTAGAATTGCTCGTTATGCTCCAGTACTGGAGCGCTCTCCAAACCTCACATGTGTTGGAAATAAAATGTACTCCCACCAGTCTTTGAATGTTAGTAAGGGCTAGGGTGGGCTTGTATGTTTCCACAGCAAGCTCAAGAGCAAGATCCAAAGGCTTTGAGAAAGCTCGACACGTTGCCAGCAAGTTTGGAACACATGGCACCTCTTTAAAATCCCTTCTCAGAGAAGAAGGATACTTAAAATAGACTCCTCTGTAACACCATGTGTAAGCTATTATCAGTCGAAACTTTTCCAAACTCATTGTTCAACGTTCTGTAAAGGGAACCTCTTCAAGCAGCAGAGAGCCCCTACCTCAGGAAATGCAGAGGAAATGTGCTTAAAGCAGGAAAGAATCTCCCAATTTAAGACCCAAAGAAGGATTTAGAGGTGCAAGCAAGCTTCTTACAGATATGTTACCTATTCTATATCATTAATGTCTCTTTAAAAATACAATGCAGTGTTATTCTGATCTTTAAATGATGCTCTCTGAGACCTCAGTGTTGCTTTTGTGAAGTGGCAAATAGCTTAACTTTTCATAAGAAGTTGATTTAGAATTGCTATGCTGGTTTTTGTTACTTCTGTATTGTTTGGTTGAACTGTTAGGTTCATTAGGTCAGTTCTGTAAATGCTGCAGTAACTTTACAATGCCACACAACCTGTCAGGCTATGTTTTCTATTACTTCTCAGCAAAGAATGCTGTTTAGCTTCATCTGATTTCTGAAAATGATCTATGCATATCAGCTAGCTCAATTATTAGCTCAATTATTTTAGTTCTTGATGGTGACTGAGATTGTTGTGTATCTAGTGATTACCTAGGAAAATATGTCTGGTCCAAGAAGAGTAGCAGAGAGGACTGAGGGACTCTGTATGAAAAAAGACTTTAAAAGCTGCTATCTGAATTCTGCCATGTTTAAGATGCATCATCATGCTATGTGCAAAAAGCTGAATCGACTGTAGCTGGGAACAGCATTTTAAAAATAAAATTCTGAAGCTTTCAAGTTCACATCAATGATCATCACTGCACAATACACATCACAGTATCACAACACATCATTGCTGCATAATAGTGAACTGGGAACTGAACGAAATTCCACACTGCTGACAGAATTTGATCAGTTGCAAATGAAGTAAACTCGGTGCTGTGACGAATCATGGTTTAAAGCCTCCACCATATAATGAATAATATTTCATTACTTTTGGAAATGGTGAATAACCAAAATAAATTTGGTCAGTGGAGAAAATCCACTTCCACAAAGCTGAAATGGGGAAATTAATTGAGGAAGTTACATGACTTTGGACCGCAGCCCAGTTGAAAAATTGGATCCACTTCACAAATGAGAATGTTGCCTTTTTCCACAGAGCTTGAATGTCTGCGAAGAGGAACAGTGATGGCTTGAGAGTACCTGTTTTCTATCAAATCCTGCTTGTCTTCTGAAAATTCCAGAGCATGTTTTATTGTATTGCAGTTTTTACTGAGACCCTGCAGGTTTTCAGTAAATTAGTTTATATCCCTGCTGGGAGGTTTTCCCTTCCAATCCGTTATAAGTAGTTAAACAAAACGGAAGTTAGTAATGAAGGCTCAAGCTGATGGTGGATGTGTTATGGAGGTGCACTGGAACAGTGATACTACTCTGAATTCAGTTCTGACCCTCTTGGTCTAAGGGCTCTGTGTTTGCTTTGTCTTTAGAGCTGATTTTTTACTCCTAACAAGGAGACAAATTATAGTTCTCAAGATCCTCTTTCAATTTGCCTCGCTGAATTGTTAAAAGTCCTACACATATGAAACATATGTAGATGATTTTTGAATGTGTTTATCAGTGCTCACTAACACATAAAACCTTTGGTTGCTTAGCTCCATGAGCATCTCAAGGCTTGATTGACTCATCCCTGTATTTGGTCATATGGCCAAGTGCCTGGAAGTTTGTTGTTTGAGAGAATGAGTAGTTATAATTTGCAGGACATCGAGGGAGACATTCATATTGCTTGTCCTTGCTCATATATGCAACGTTTAGCCTTTTTTGTTGCTGTTTATGTTGCTCTTTTTTCTTCCAGATGCTTTGTGCCCAGAAGCATTTCAGCAAACTGCTCAGATAGGTTTTGGCCTTCTCTAAGAAGTGAGAGAAATGTTGAAAGTAGGGCCTACATTCCAATTCACTGTGACATTCAATTTATATTTAATACATGACTATTAAAGAGATGAGAGAGCAGAAGGAACAAAAATGATACCTTTGCTTTTTCCAGTCCCATAAAAGCTTGAAGGCAGTGCATCCCTTTTATCATGGTTGTTCTGCAACATTTAGACCAAGCCTAAACGTTGTAATTGCTGAAGATTTTGTGGCAAGGAGTTGCAGCTGTTTTTGTTCACATAATCTTCAAGCTAGTCAGGGCTTTCTTTCATCCCTACTTCTTTCACTCCACATTAGAGCATGTCTGAGCTTGGTTGGAATGTACAGTTGCTACCTACCTGTGGGCTGCATATCTGGTTATGGTTGACTTTTCTCTTTTGGGTCTGACTGAAGACTTTTTGAATTGAAGAGTGTAGGTTCTGTAAATTCAGCTCTAAAAATATGCTTATAACTTTTGAGTAAATAGCAACTGTCCAGAGATCACTTGACTGTTTTGCAAGAGGTGTCATCAGTGAAGAGTCAGCTTACAGTTCCCATTGATGTGAAAGTTAGGAATATCGATATAACCTGTAGCCTGACAGATTAATGTTTTTCTTCCAAGTATACATATTTTTCTATTTCAAAGGAGACAGTTGCTGTATTTTTATGTGCACTGACTACTCTGCTCTTTAAAAATAATACAAAGAGGCTGACGATAGCCAAGTGCATAATGTAGACTGCTTGTCCAAACACATTCCTCATAAATTACACCACATCCTTTTAGTCCCTTCCTAGAGCTTATATGAGTGTACAAAAGCAGATTAGAGGCTTCCAGTATCCTAAGCTTACTCCAAAATGCTTCAAACTGTAATTTTACTGTGAGAACTCTAGATTGGAGTTGGCCGCAGTGTGTGAATGTAGATCTGGGAGTGGATGTTTTTCTTGCTCCTTAGGGGATATCTAAAGTAAGAAGAAAAGATACTTACCTTCAAAACAAAATGTATTTCCATGGACAAGCAATAATGTCTGAGCAGTACATGTAGCAACAGTAAGCATGTGGCAGGGATATTTTTGAGATAAAGAGAGCAAAATATAATTTCTGCCTAAGCCCTTAGGAATACGTTTTAGGCTTCTTCCATTTCTACCTCTCCATAATTTCAGTCTAAAGAATTCTATGATTGTTTCCTTCATAAATAGATGTACTCCTTTGTGAATGCTTTCTCTTCATTCGTCTGACATAGCCCTCAGATTGTCACAGAGCAGTGTGTGTTTATCACTGTGACATTTGGAAGTATGTAAATGGCTTGCAGATACTGTGCTGGTGCGTAATCAAACTTGGCCATGCCAGTTTAACATAGAGATGACAAAATCACACTGGCTCTGAACGGGACTGGGTATAATAAGATATCTAGGTTTTCCTGCTACGTAAACACTTTCATGTCTTTATTAATTAGAAACGGGTTTCTGTTTCTTTCCAAGCTCATGTAATATCAATCAGACTCAAGAATGAGGCACATACAGTATATTAATGATTTCACAGTTATACTGCCAGAGGATTGAAGAATAGCTGGGAAGTAATGTGTATGTGTGTATATACATATCTGTATAGTATGTATGTATAAACGTTGAGCATAACCAATACAGTTTCTCAGAGTATGTAATGTGATTGATGCATTTTGATGTATATTTAATGTGACATATCATTGACCTTAAACTTAAGTGAGTATTTTCTTTTTCTTACGTCTTGAATATCTTCCACCGTGAACAGATGTTGAAGCTGATCTATGAATTGGCAAGAACTCTGTGGTCTACTGAAATAAAAACATGAGGATAACGTTATTAATTATATAAACCTACAGGCAGAAAACCTTTTGGGTTGGCTGTTCATTAGGAGTAGATATCAGTAGCTTTCATCCTAAAGCGCTACTTCATAACATGGCATTGTTTGAGCATAAAGTACCTACAATGGCTGTGGCCAGTTCCACAGTTGTTAACCGAGGGCGAACGGGAAATAATGTCACTGTTGCTCATTTACTGACAGATCAACTGGTATGAATAAATGAGAACATGTTTTGACTACTGCAGTACAATTATTCAATAAGTTCTTGTTTGAAAACTGTTCACCTGTGCCAATCAACAAATTACCTGCAAAATTTTCTTTTATTATAAATCACCATCATCTTTACCTTCCTGTGCACTGGTATCGCGTGAGTTGTAGACTTGTAGGTGGTACGGAGCTGGGAACGAGGGTGGAAAGAAGGCTGGTGGTTATGAAGAAAGTCTTCTTGCCTGAAAGTTTGTGTTCACAAGTTGCAGAGGTAATGGGGTAATGAACAAGCAGATATCTCCTTTCCTCAGCAACCCCATCTCTTGAGGCTGTAATGTTACTGCAGAGCAGTGGGAGATTCAGAGAAGGATTGATGAGAACTTACTAAGCTGAAGCTGCTAACCTGCTTTCGAAGAAACAAAAAATGGCGTTTGAATTGGTTCTTTCCTTTGAATAATTGTATGTGTTCTTGGATGAAATTGGTTCAATTTTATGTTCCTCCTTTGGAAGGATTGGCTATTCTGCTTTTCATCCAATGCTTCGTGTGTGTACTTAGCTCCAAGCAGCAGAGCACTTAAACATTAAAAATAGCTTTCTTGATACAGTACTGCTAACTATACGTTGGTGCAGCACCTAGAAGATGAAAACCAGAGTGACATTTAGGACATTTAAGCATTACAGTAATGCAAATAATGATGGTACAGCTTAGCATAAAACAGGGAGCATGTATATTCTGTCTGTGAATTGTTTGAGATAATTATCTGCCTAGCAGATCAGGAAGAATTTCAATTAGCTGCAACACGTAAGTAAAAAACATGGTGAAGAAGTATTAATTTAGGAGATGAAACTGCAGGCCAGATGTTCATTGTAATTCCTGGTTGAAGCAAAAGGGTCAATGTTTCTACTGTCAACATTACAACATTAGGATAATTATGTTTAGATAGCTTTTAAGACATTTTTTAATAGCAAGATAATATTAGTTCTTCAAAAGCTCGTACATTCAGATTAGAACATAATTAGTCATGTCAGTTCAAGAAGTCAAACTAGATGGAAATCACTTGACAGGAAATATTGTGTTGTACATATGCTGAGACACTTCAGCATATGTACAATAACATGTGAAAATTCAGTAGAATTTTTAATTAATTTCCCCTTGCTTCATTTAAGAGCTAGCCTCCAAAGGGAGGATGTCTCCTGGATGAAGGCTGCTTTCTGAGAAGGGTTGTGCTGGAGAACCTAAGTTTGTGAACTCTTCTTTCTAAGTGGCTTACAGTTTGGATTCTGTGAAGTTCCTCCTGTAACTCAGCCTCCAGAAGTGCTTCTATCCTCTAATGCCATGCACCATTTGGATGAGGTGATGTAAGTGCTTTTCAGTGTGGGGTTATCTTTTGTGTTATTTGGAGTTAATTTTAGTATCAGCAGCAGCAATTCCTGTAGTCTAAATCAGATGCGAATTGAAAATGTTAAAAAGATCTTTCTTCTCCCCCACTCCCCCTTTCTCTTTTTCCCCCCACAACAAAGAACACTTCTTTTTTTTTTCCAAGTGTCAGTTGAGTCAGATTTGCGAAGTACAAACAGCTACCTATAGGGAACTACCTACTAAGGGAACAGCTACCTGCCTGTGCTCCATCCTCTCTTCACCTGTGTCAGAGCATTCTATTTTTCTGCAAAACATCTGCTTCATGAGCCTTTCTTAAAAGAATTTAATTAGAAAAGGAGTGTGCAATACATGGCTGTTTTAGATTCATCGGATCTTTGGAAGAGGAGAAGTAACAGATGTTTGATTCAAAAGCGTCCAATGGAAACACATCACAGCTCTGGTATCTTGGTGAGAAAAAGTGTTTTTGTTTTCTCTGGTGACCTGCATTACTGTTTGTCCAATTTCATCTCATTAACTGCTGAACAGAGATTCTGCAAAGACAATGTAATTTCTGGACCTTTGCATTCAGTATCCTCCTGACACCCATCCCTCCCTGGAAATTCTCCACTAAGACTTTGTAGGCGGAGGTTGTGATTGACATTTAACTTCCAAAGGAAAGTGGAGATCTATGGATACTATAAGAAAGCATAATGTTTACGCTTTTAAGCATCATTTAGAGGCTTTACTCTGACACCGAAAGAGTGACAGTGAACTGTGCATCAGGTCTATATACTCTAGTTTGAAACCTGAAAGCTTTTCCTCAGTGTTTTTATTACAACATTGAAGTGTTATATAAATGACAGAGAATAAATGTAGAACAACGATCTTCCACTTGTGCCCCAAATGAAAGATCAGTTGCTCCACAGCAATACCCTGAGCACCTCAGTCAGACAGAAGCCAGCAGGGCTCTGACACCTTTTTAGTCAACCCTAGCATGTGTATCTCTAATCTGAAGATTACGAGGCACTTTCAGCAGTGAAAATGCACAATGTCAAGTGAAAATCAGACACAGCTCTTTGTAAAATGCAAAATGCTGTTTTCCTCTTGCTTACGGAGCTTTATTATTTCTTTAAAACACACTTCCCTCTGTTCAAATTACATACCTTTTATGGTCTAGGGTCATGCATTTATGGAACATGATTCTAGTTATACTGATAATTACATCAACTGTCATGCTGGCACCGAACTCCTCTCTTAGTGATGTGCACGTGTCTCGTGGCAAGCAATGCCAAAATGTTTCATTACTGCAGGCAGCAAAGAAAATATTGCCTTGTTTTTATTAAGTAAATGAATTTCCATAAGGGTGAAAAGGGCGAAGTTAATGGAAACTGAGTTAAAACAAGAATTCGAGAGGGAGGGAAACTGGTACCAATCATGCTTAAGTAACTTCTACTCACCTCAGTGTTTGTATTTACCTCTTAGCTTCTTAAGCAAACAGTTCTGTTTGCTGCTTGCTGTTCAGTCATGCGGTCAGGAAGCATTTAGTCCTGTGTCACGTGTGCTGTGATATAGTAATGGGATTTGTGTGCTGCTGATAAACAAATACAGGAATAGTATTCCATCAAAAAAGCCTTGAATTTCTTTCTTCCTGTGGGACAAAATGAGCAACTGAAGTAACAAATGTGATTTCTATATATTTCTACTTCATGATTTATGCAAACTTTATAAGAGAGACCTTCCAGCTGTGTTCTCTGATGTCCAAAGAATCCTTTCCCTTAGCCAGATGCTGAAGACAGTCAGTGTCTTCCACCTAACTGCCTCTTCTGTCTTAATTATTTCTGAATTGTTAATTCCTTTGTGAACTGGATTTGGAATTTGCTAGCAAATTTGTAAACTGCATGGGATGTGACCTTAGTGTCCAAAAACATTGTGATCATCACAGTCTAATTCCCTAGGCAACCGGCTGATTAACCCAGAACAGAGAAATCTGAGTTCTTTGGAGGTGCCTTGTAGTCCAGTGGGCAAAACTTTGTCACAGTGTTTGGCAAATTAATGTCTCGTACCTGTTTCATACTAATTCAATGACTGAGTCAAGTCAACCTCTTTTTTTTGTTTGTTTTCTTTTTTTTCCTCTGAGAATTGGGTTGTGTGATAGTGTGCCTGATGTGGAAACAGAGATGTATCCTATAGCAGAGTCATGAGAAAGCAGGTCTTCAGGCGACCTTCGGAGTCTGCCAGGCGGTTCCTCCCACCTCACTGTGGGTGGATATATGCTCATATCATTGTTTTTGTATCTGCTTGCCTTGTTCTCAAATAATGCAGTTATCTCCCTAGCCAAAGTATTTTCAGAACTTCTGTACTGTTGCTAGAAAATCTTGCTAGTAATTTGCAGACCTGTGAAAGTTGCAAGCATTTCTGTCAGTTATATCCAAGTAAGAGTCTGTTGCTTTCAGCGTCATAGATGAAGATATAAAGTATTAACTTACAAACCACATTTAATCTACTAATATACACCATCCTAGAAAGGCACATATATATTCCTCCTCTGTTATGAGGCCTGTGCTTCTGCTCTGCACTCCTGGTTCTCTTCCTCTGGAGGGGCGTGGACAGTGATAGGCTCTTCTGCCTGCTTATTTGTCAAGCTGAATCCCCTTTCCCCTCACCTGTTTCTCACTGTGTACTCATTCCCTTTCTTTCAGCAGTGCCAGCACTTTTATTCATGGAGCTCCATCACTGTAACAAAATGAGAGGGCTAATGATTAAGGTATGACTACACACCTTTTTTAAAGGTATCTGCAGTGAGCACAAACTTTGCAAGAAATCCACTAACTTGTGAAAATGGCACAATAAATACCTCCCTCATTTCTCTCCTACTTGAGATTATTCTGCCTTCTCCACAAAAATGCCTCAGCTATAACCTCAGGCAAGAAAGCTGAAAGCAGCAAAATCTGTTATAAACATCTACTACAAACTCCTCACAAATGCCTTAACCTTCTGGGCTATTCCTTCTGCTGGAGATACACATTCACAGTGGTGCCAGCTCTCTCTGAATTTCCAGACCTTTCATTGCACGTGGGCAGAAACGTGAGAAACATTTCCTGCTAACCCTGACAGACTGTCCTGCTGTTGGGAGGCATTGCTTTCAGTGATAAGCTCTCCCCAGAGTGCTTCCCTAGAGCTGAGCTCAGGCTGCTCACTGAAGCCAGGGAGTTGTCTGCTGCCGCATCTGTGCATGCCCATTAGCTAACTGATCTGCAGAAATTCTTACAGCTGAAAATCTTCTGGAATTTGCTGCCTACATCATGCTCTGGGAGTATATCTGGATGTTACTGAATATTCTTTTCCGTATCTTTTCATTTACGGGGGTCATCAGTGTTCATATGCTCGAGGCACGTAGCAGCTGCTGCTCCTGTGATTTTTCTGCATCCCTGCACTGCTCAGCTGGCCACCCCTGTGCACGCAGGAGCCTCTGCTGCTGGGAACTAGTTGGTGAAGAAAGGAATCCTTACAAACACTGCTGGTAGTCCTGTGTTGTGTTATCAGTTATCGTAAATTGGTTCTTGCTATCTGATTTATAGCTTAAGTGATATCTGGGAAGGCCCTTGTTATAGCACTAGACAGATGCCTCTGGAAAACTATTAAGTTCCTGCCTTGTTGCTGTGTAAAACTTCTAGTTCTGGAGAAAAACATGAATTCGCATAGTGGAGCAAGAGCTGAACACCTAGGTCTTGTAAGTCTCTTGCAGAATCTGCAACACACTGTTTTGCTCCCCCAGCATTCTGTTTCCTTTTACCTTTTGTCTGTTAAGGTTGCCATCTTTTTGAGGAATGTAGTCCCATGCTATGTGTTAGCTGGTTCGACCCTCTGCCGTAATGGAGTTAAATAATAGCTTTTCAGCATCTTTGTAAGTAAGCACAAGTCTGTTAGTGCTTACTGACAGTCCTTCAGTAATGTATTTATACTGGTCTCAGAAAATCAAAGTTAACTTCATCAGTTAAGATACTAGCCAGAAGAATCATTGCTACTTTGTCAGTTCATCATTCTTACATACATCACTGCAAAAGAAACAAAGCGTTTCTCTGCTCTGCGTCCCTTAGAATGTGTAAGCAGATGCCTTAGAAAAATGAGTTTTGATTACTTGGAGATGGAGGCCAGCTCACTATAAGGTCATTTACTAAAAAGAGGATTCTAATATAGGTCTTTCCTACCTTGTCATCTCAGAAAATGGGGCAATGGATCTGGTAGCTTCCGGGCTGAATCTAGGACTGCTGGAAATGAGTATAATTCTGCTGAGACAAGTGGGGTCATGGTTACCTGTTACCATTTTTAATTAAACAGCCTGAGTTCATTATTATAGTGCAGCAGGAAGAAATCTGGAAGTGCAGCAGGCTAGTAGTTATTAACAGGCTAATGGCTTTTTAAAATTGTCATATCATTAATTCGTATGTTGTCTCAAGGTCACTGTTTTCATGCAGCTGACTTTGGAGCCAGAGCTCTGTCCTGTGTAATAACCTAGTTATGTCATGCAGCACTGGAAAACAATATGGTGGTATCTAATGTATGAACAATATGCTAGAGAACAAGTGTGTAGAAAGCTGATACAAAGTGTGAAAATGTAAATCAGGTGCCTGCCAAACCAGGCATGTGTGAAACAAATGTTACTGCAGTGGTGCTGACAGGTGTGAGCAGCAGCCACCACATGGATTTTCTGCTTGTGCTTTTTAGCTCATCTTTCTGTTAAGAGAATCACAGCTTTCATTTTTCCAAGTGGAAAGCTTCTGTCCTTTATTTAAATGTGTAACAGCAGATTGGGTACTGCGATGCTATGGTTGATTAAGTACTAGTCCAGACCCAGTAGCCTTTGGAAGGGGAAGAAGGGTCCTGCTTTCCTTCTTGCTTCCAGATGCATAAGACTTCAGAGTTCACCCATCCTCCCCCGCCAGAGGGGTCGGAGGGGTGCAGGTCTACAGCTATTGTGGCTGATTGTCTTAAGATGCACAGCTTCGGCATCCGGAGCTAAAAGGCCATGTGTTGAGGCAGATAGGGTTGAGTCCACTGACATTTAGGGGACAGTAGGGGAACAGAAAAGAAATACTGAAGCATTTAAAAATTCAGCTGTAGTACAGACATAGAGCACTGCAGAGAGAGCCTATAAAACTAATAATATATTGTTTGCCGTGCTGTCAAACTTACCTGAAGTCTTGTATTCACTCCTAATAGTTAAATCCATGGAGACAACCTATGCTGCGGAACAAAGCAAAAGCTGTTCCCAAGAATGGGTGAGTACCTGAAGGAAATCTTGCATTAGCAAAACCATTCCACTTATAACTTGTGTGGGTCTTTGGTGTCCATGCATTCAGAAGCACATTAAGCATTTGGAACATGATAAGAAAGAAAATGGTTTGAGAGCTGGAAAGGATAACTTGGTGAGGGATTTAAGATAGTTTATTTCAGTCTTAAGAGAGAACTTTACTAACAATTATGTAATTTTAAAAGTACTTCTGGTAGCCTTAAGTTTAGAGGAGGGTGATGTGTGGGATCTGATGGCTGGAAACTAAAGCTAGACAAATTCAGGAGAGTGTCATGGGATTTTAGTTGTGAAAGTTAGACCAAATTCCTTTGCATGTCATTGTCTTCAGAAATGAAGTATCTAGTGTTCCAAACTAGATTTCCCAAATACTTCTCTAACTCTTGTGATAGTTGGGCATATAGATGGAGAAAAGAAGTAGCAAAGGGAGTTCGCGGATAAAGACGAAAAAACAAGCAGGAAATTCTAGCAAAGGCTTTTTCAGCATGGAAGGGGCAGAGTTCTACAGAGATTGTTTTCTTTGTATATCCTCATTGGGTGCTTCTTACTGTTTGACCTATGCAAGCCTGAGGTATCTAACCCAGCCTGTGCATAGGTAATTCTTCTTCTGGAGCATATACTGACAACTAACCTCCCTGGTCTATTTTTCAACCTACTTTTAGTAGATTTTTAATTATCTTTGCGAGCTGATGGGCATGGTGTGCATGCACGTACTCATGTTCCATGTTTTTAGGCTTTATTTCTTTATCACAACTGTTGTCCATTTGTACCAAATATCACTGTTTCAAGACACTGTTTGCACGGGGAGTAATTCGAAAAGGTTACTCTTAGTGTTGAAATAATGTTGATTACTGTATAGCATGAACTAGATTTTTCTTCTCGTGGCGAGACTCTTTCAACTTCAGATTTATAAAGCCTTAGGCCTTGAGCCAGGCTTTCCAGTGGTTTTGCTGACAGCTGGAATAGACCTTCAGTGCACATGTATTGGCCCTGCTAAGTCCTCAGCTCCTCAATTTTCTGCAATAGTTTAGATACAAAAAAAAAAAAAAAACCAAAAAAAAAAAGAAAACCAAAAAAAATCCCAACAACCTTGGCTTCTAGTTGCAATTTCACATATGGTAAAGTGAGCTCAGCACTTAGTTATGTTTTTTTTCTTTCCTCAATCCTCCCTCCTGGTGACAATTCCAAGAGTGCATTTGGAAAATGAAGCTGGAAAATAGGAAAAATTGAAGCGAGCAGCAGAATCTGAAAGTATGGAGGTCTTGAGATAAGGATGACTTGCCAAATACAGAAATCTCTTCAAACCATCTCTGCAGCTCAGAAAAAAAATCATAGATTTTTGTGTAAAAGATCAAGAATCTGAGATGTTAACACTTTGACAGTTAAAGATTTGCTATTTTAAAGTAACGCTGCAAAATGTCTTGGGGATCTTTTCTGACAAGGTTAGTCCTGTCAGTGAAAGTTACAGTTGTAGAAAACATTGCATTACCCTCTACTGATACCTCATTTGATCTCAGGCTCTGCCAAAACCAGCAGTCATTGAACTTTCAGAAGCTTTAGATTTCCTTACCCTTATTCCAAGCTAAAGTTCAGAGCGTATCCCAATCCTCAGTCTAAAGTTAATGCAGGTCAAGGTGTGTGCTAGGGATAGCTAATGTCCAGGATTTCTCTCAAGGACATATCTTTCACAGCAGGAAGTACTATGCCTGAAGCTACCACAAAGTTTTCCACCTCAGCTGCTGAAGACTGCAGTGAGTGCCTGAGAGGCCCTGGGGTTCAGAACAGGGCTCAGGGAGGAACTTGATCCTCTAGTGCAGTTTTTTTTCCCATTAGAGAAGAAATGAGATTTGGGTGTCACAAATTGTTTCCAGAGTGCTTTTATGTTGCTATCTTTTCGATTCTTCCCTCTGAAGTCAAAGTTAAAGGTAATTTTTTTTGAAGCCCAAGGAATTCAGATTATTTTAATTCTCCTAGATGCCTTTAGCTTAATCATGGGACTTGGCCTGGCATGCTGTTAGAGGAAATCTTTCAGTCCAGCTCTTTTTCTTTAGAAGCAGGTACTAATAGTGTAAAACATCTTTTCAATTTATTATTATTATTATTATTATTATTTAAGTTTTGACGGGATTTTTGAGAATGTGGGTGAAAAAAAGAAATCTACCTTAAAGTAGGTTCAAGGTATCTTGCAAGAAGTGCAAGACTTCCAGGATGCATTCATTTTGATGAATTTGTTCCTGATGGACTGATATATTCAGTGACTTGAAACCAAAATCTTTATGCAGCGAGTTCCTACAAGCAAGGGGAATTTTGTGTGCCCTTAGCTTTAAGGTAACTAGAGGCTGACAGGGGCTCAAACAGTGTAGTAGAAAGGAGCAGCCAGATGAGGACTGACTGGCTGATGGGCAATTTACTGAAATGGTCAGTACAGGCCATACAGAAATGGTCTTGTTCGAAGTTAATTTGGAGGTATCTGTGCTGATCTGGTGCAGAGGGTATAGTGTAAATGAAAGCATTGGTTAACAGTTTTAATTCTTTTCTAGAAACATAAACAGTGATAAGGGCAGTTCAGCCACTGAATTAAAAAAAAAAAAAAAATATTCATAGATAGTCATGGCCTAAATATCTAAATATTTATCTCTTCAAATGTACTATCCTTAAAGTCTAACTCTTGGTCTTTTTAATTGGCAGAAAAAGTAGAATTGCAGCTGAAAGTTAGGAGCTGAATTTCTAGATGCATCAGTGTACAGTGAGTCCAAGTCAGTAACAGAAGGGAAATTGCAAGGTGGCATCACCAAATCACCCTACCTAGGCTTAGTGTAAGTTGCTTTAACTGAGTGATTATCTCAGCTTAGTACGTAATTAATGCTCAATTCACAGCATCTGTCAGACATAAATGTTTCTGACAAAGCTTGTAACCAACATATCTGCCTCTAAAGACCTTCTTTTTTGTGCTTATTATCTGAAACTATTACATGGTGGTGCATTGCAAAATAAAACAGCTGAAAGGAAGAATTTGCTTTAACTTTAGTGGTAGAACTCTGTCAAAAGATGCCTTTGTTTGCTGGCTTTATTCTCTTTGTAGCATGAGGTATGTTATATCAATTACTATGCATGAGCTATATTGTACTACATTATTATATCCAAAGATTAAGATTGTCAAGCTCTGGATACGTCTGGTCCTATGGTTGTTGATATTTAGCCTGTCTGAAAAATAGGTCTGTGTGTGTGACTGCTTCTATGAGAGTTACTGGGAGTTTTATTTTCTTCATGTAATGGCAATATCAACAGGGTTGATTACATAGCGTGGAATCATAGAATTGTTTGAGTTGGAAGGGGCCTTTAAAAGCCACCTAGTCCAACTCACCTGCAGTGAACAGGGACATCTAGATAAGGTTGCTCAGGGCTGCTGTCCAGCATGACTTTGGAAGTCTCCAAGGACAGGGCATCCATCACTGCTCTGGGCAAGCATTTATCTGTTGGCCAGAACCTATACTTGCAGAGGGGGTCAGTTCCCCCCCTAATATGTCCTTTCATTCTAATGGAACAACTCTGCTGGAGGGAGCTGCTCATCATCTTCCCACAGCTGAAGTCCATTTCTGTGTCATTTTGTCTTATTCTTTTGCCTTAGTTCCCACCTTGGAAAGACTCATGCTTGCATGCCCTTCTGGCCTGATGATCTACTACTGGGAGGAAGACTTCAGAGGAACTGTTGTATTCTTATTAATTGTGGTGCAAAACAAAATTTTTTATATTTTTTTTAGAAATGCCATCATCTTCTTAGGAAGGAAAGATTGGAATGGCTAGAGATGTACAAGGTGGAAAGCATTTATTCCAGGGTAGTCGTGGCATCTTTTCCAAACCTACCTGTTGGCTATGTGATATTGAATACTGTAGTTACAAAATAGTGTTTAAGTGCACTCTTCATTTCTTGTTTTTTTTATTATTATTTGTAACCACTATTGTTGCTTTATATTAAATGATTTTATTTCTGGAGGTGAGGGCGACAAAATTAGCATCAAGATACAATTTGGAAGAATAAAACCTTCTCAGATAACGAACATCAAAGGCCAACAATGCTTCCTAACAAACATCTTTCCTATGAAGCTTTTTTCAAAAATGCTTCATGTGATGGAGAAATTAACAAATGTTGTTTCAAAACCCTCTTTCTGTTTATTTTGTTCCTGCTGCATTTCTCGTAATTTAAGAAGGTGTTTCTAGACATTCTGCAAGGCTGACATAGCAGACCCATGAGACTTCAGAGATAGAAGCTAGTTGCTGTTAGCTGAAGTAAGAAATGCATTATAATGTCTTCACATTAAATTCTATTTAGAGTTTGAAATATATCTCATTATGGGCTCCTTGGAAGATGTGCTGCTGCTGTGTCCTCAGGGGCACCAGGCTCTCCCAAGGTCACACAGGCACTGCTTTCAGTTTTGTTCTACAAAGTGCTTTCTCGCTGAGTAGCAGTGTCAGCACTCTGTTCGTAGCAGGGCTCTGCTTATGCACAGGAGAGAGGTTCTGCTTTTGCACACTGCTGTGTGGTGGTGAACACCTCGATGCACGCTGTGGTGCTGGGATACATCAGACTTAGCTCTGAGATGGTTGTTGATGTCCTACTCCTGAATGAAAGATCTAGTGGCCATGAATACCTGCTGGGCAATTTTTTAGGAGGGGGTACTCATCACCTGATAAAACTAGGATATAAATCTGTTGATGATGGATAGGACATCTGTGTAGCTGTAACAGTGCTGCTACTACAGTGATCTCCATCTATTAAGCCGCTTCCCTCACGTACCTACATTTGTAGACATGACTGTGATGTGGATGCAGATGCAGAAGAGCTGTGCAGTGTCACAGTGTCATGTCCATCAAATGTACTAGGAGTATGTTGCCCTCTGTGACAAAAATTGAAAGGGAAGGGGCAACCTTCTCAAATCTAATCTAGTAAGTCTGTTCTTGAGATGGAACTGTGGCTACATACTGCATCTGCAGTGGATTTGTACTTGTGTTGAAATTAACCTCTAACCTTTACAAAAGAATTGAGTAATGGTAGCAAAAGCACTTGGATCCGTAAACTCACTTATTTTGAAATCAATACCTACTTTTCCTGGAACCTCTCACGATAATGGCTAGTGATTCCTTGAAACTGAATCTCATCAGACCCTGTGTTTGCTTTTCCTGGAATAGTGTAGCATAGGTTGCGTCTTGAGACCATGGCATCTTACTAATGCAGGAAGTAACTCAGACTGATGCTTTTTGAATCAATGTTTTTTTTATCTTCATTTTCCCAGGTCTTCATACAGTATTGCCTTAAGCAGTGTGACTTTTAATAATTTTCATGAGAAATATAGGTCAAAGTCTAGTGAGATTTTAGCATGACTTTTGCATGCAGTTGTCTTAAAATTACAGAAAGTGTTGTTTATGAGGCTTAAGATAGCTGGGATCCTCTTAATGTCATTTGTGCAGTGAACTCTGATGTGTATTACCTCGTAAATGTTGCTTGTTTTAAATAGGCAGCAGCAGGATGTGAAAATTGTTAAAGTTTTAATAATCATTGTAGATTCACATGAAGAAAGATTTTTTTTTTTTCTCATACAAATTAGTGAAATTTGAAATTGGTGATATAATATAAAATTACTATGATTTATCTGAGTAGATTAAAAGCAAAATTGCTGATACTGACAACAGCTAGAATTGAATAATTTTTTTTATGACCCAAGTGATTAATGCTTCAAACATAGCAATGGTTTTCCTGATGTGAGAGCTACTGGTAAGTCTGAAGCATCAGAAGTACTGTTGAAATCAGCAGGGAGTTGCTAGGGCACAGGATGTGCTGACCATGTCACCAAATAAACTGCTGTTTCCTGCAAAATCTTTACAGGAAAAAATTCTTTCCTTGCATGGCCTTATGCAGCGTGTCTGAGTTCTTGCAGTGTGCTGTGGTACAGCTTTGTAAAATGAGCAGCTAATGAAATGAGCTCTGAAAATCCATGCAATTAAACTGCTGAGAGGTTTAAAACCACCATGTTCAAGTATGAAATCTTGTTGTAAAGGAGGATTTTTACCTTTCTGGAAAAGAATCTAGCTGCAAATAGCCAGTAGTTTTAAACTCTTACACAGAATAGTTTCATACTTGAGGTATTCATAGTTTGGGGTTGATACTAGTTTCCTTTAAAAGGTTATGGATCTGCCATACGGCCTCTTTATTCACATTTATGCAGTGGAAGTTCAAATTATTCATCAATGCAGTCATCTGAGAGTGCTCCTCTTGCTTCTACTGTACAGTAAGTTTTTTGTACGCTGCATAAAGTATTAACCCATTATAGGGCACATCATAAAATATTTAGAGCTTTGTCTTATATCATTTAATGAGGGGGCTGTGACTGATCTTCCACAGTGCAGGTCTCTGATATGGAAAGAAGTGTGGGAGAGGGAGATCAGCACAGATTTTTCCTGGCTTGTGACTGTGGGTTCATCTGTGGAGATTACTGGGGTCAGAAGCATTGACCTGCTTAGTGGTAGGTAGGGAAGAGAAGGAGGAATTCCACGCCAGTTCCCGCCAGCAAAACTCATGGAAAGCTTATGCCTGTTGTATGCAGGAAGAAAAAACTGTATCATTGGAATCCATCTAGCTACATCTTAATACCTTAAGGAACCAACTTTTTCCACCTTTAGTTGC
>NW_024884756.1:10637851-10754358 GCF_019232065.1 Centrocercus urophasianus
TTTTTTTTTTTTTTTTGTGTTTTTTTTTTTTTTTTTTTGTTTTTTTTGTTTTTTTTTTTTTTTTTTAAGTTGCAGAACAGGAATAACAGGACTCTTCTGTCACTCTTCACTGAGCATTTTGCAAATGGAATTAATCTGTATGCTATTGACATTACATTTTATAGAGACAGCTAAGAAGCATCTGGAAGGATCTGCACACAATGGAGAACAGTTTTTTTGCTGTATTTGGATGGTAACAAAATTAGCTTGACATATGGGAGAAATGGGCACACTGGACTTAATTTCATGAAAATGTCTCAATTATACATCTGTTTTTTTGTTTGAAATGATGCCTCAACGTGAGACATGGATGTAAGGTGGTAGTAGAAAGGAGAATTTCACTGCACACTCTGAGCTGTGTAGCTTTTGAGATGTTCTCAGGGATTCACGTCTTCCATCATCAGAATGTTTCCCTGGTTTATTGGAAGGCTCTGTATAGTTTAAGGTACTGTTCCTTACTGTACAGACTTGGTTTATGAACACTTATGAAAGAGACTTTTTCAAAGATAAAGCCTGTGAATGCTTTCTGGTGTTCTGAAATACAGCAGGTACACACTTGTCAGGAAAATGTTCCTTTGCTTTAAGTAACTACTGGAGCCAGGAAAACTTGTCTGGTGTTTACCAGGACCAAATAGTCTGGTTGAAACAGTATGCAATGTAGTGAACTGTGGCTGGTGTGGAACAAATGTGTATGCATGCTCTCAGGGCTGTTCTTTCGTTTGGGGTGAATGTTAATGACTCCTGAATTCATGATGAATTCATTCAGACATTAAATCACAAGAAGAAAAACTCTGAAAAATACAGTATGTAGATGCTGCTGCTGACTCAAAAATAAATAAATAAATAAAATTGTAAGTATTTTATGATCTTTAAATCAAATCTTGGCAGAAAATGTCCTAGATTCTGCCTGAATTTGTGGTCATTTCAGTTTGTTCAGCGCCTTTAGCCACCCTGTCTCATTTGAAGACTAGGAGCTGGGATGCCTGGGATTGAAAATGATTCTTGTTTCAAATAATCAGAGGAATTTGAGTAATTGGTAAAGTTGGACTGAAAAGAGGACGTTTGCAATAAATTGTCATAAATGATGTCATTTATTTAAATCTTTTTATAGCTGCTTTAATTTCCAGTCTGGCATCACAACTTCATCTAATTTTAATTACTGAAAGACTGATCAAACAGCACCTTTTGGGACAGTGCCGGAGGTGAATTCATTGGGGCAGCTTTCAACAGAGTCAAACACTAAAAGTTGTTCATCCTGTGCAGTTGTGATGTGAGTGCTCTTGGCAAAGAGTAGCTGACTTTGGATTTGAAGAGCCTTTCTTTATGGTTTCGGATATTTTTTCCTAGATCTCTCTGTACCTCAGGGCATTTTGTTTAAAAGGCTGATCGCTTTCCTACATTTGTTAGTTCAGTTGTTCTATGAAGATAAATCCTCTCAGGCAAAGCTTCCTTCTTTCTACTCAGTGTGCATATAGCAGCTGGCATAGGTGCTTCCATGATACAGCTCACTTCTATTAATAGTTAGAAGGAACTTTTCATCCATGTAAGCAGGGACTGGACTTCAATAAACATAAGGAAGAGTTTTGACTAGGTGAGATGGGAAGTGTGCATCCTGCTAGTACTGTGGAGAGAAACACTGAGTGTTTGTAGCACAAAGCAAGGCTGGGCATTGCGTAAGCCTCCACTTGGTGGTATTTTTTTTTCTTTTTAATGTGAGCATGTTTCATCTGCAAGATGAGCTTTGTTTCATATTCAGTTCAAGCACCTAATGTGTTTTATTTACACTATATGTAGTTGCTTTGCAGTGAGGTTTTGAGTGAGTTCAGTTTAGGATGGAAATGGGAGAAGAACAAATACATCTGTTGAAAAATTCCTCTCCGTTTCAGCCAAGTTGCTGGCCACTTGACCAGTGGCTGATGTCTGTAGAGGGAATATTTGCCTATATTCTTACATATAAGCTATTTTACCTACTATGATGCTCTCTGCTAAGAAATGTATAGCGTTGTGCTGAATGAAGGGAAGAACTGATACATCCACCACAAAATAGTGTCTTGCCACTTTTTCCTTTCCATCTTTTTACATATGCAGATGTGCTTTACATGAAGAAATCATGTGTCTACCCTGTGTTTTAAGCATGTGAGCATTGCACATCAGTTTATGATTCAATTCAAACTGTTTAGGTAGTATCAAGCTTGAAGGTTAACATATGGCAAAAGGTGCCACTAGGTGAACTTTGAGAGGAACATTAGTTTCTACTTTCTCTTTCAGTGGGTTCTAAGAGAAGAATGAATCCCTCAAGCCTCATGTTACGTAAAATTGTTACTAGAATGTGGATTTCAAATTTTGTGCTTTTTGGGTTCCTTTATATTAGGTTTAGGTATAAAATTAGACATTGAGGATGTCCAACTGGTGCTGACTGGCTTCACCTAAAGATCAGGCTCAGGCGGCGCATCAGCATCCTAGCTTGTACAAATCCCATTATGTGAAACAATCCTCTATTGATGTGTGACTAACTTTGATTTCTGAAGTGTTCTGTAACTGAAGTGTGGTTCCCAACCCACAATTCATTCTGAAAATCTGTTTTCACAAATGAGGCTGTTGAAGTTCAAAAGTTACACAAGCACTTACAAGTGGCAGATAAATTCCTCACTGCCACTTCTTGGAAAGTGCTTGCTTCCTGTTGACATCTGTTGAACTCTGATGCTCTTGTGAAAAAATCTTATATATACTCAATGCATCTTTACAGTTTAAAAGTCTGGCTGTTTACAGGTTACACCTTTTAAAAGTACCATCTAGTGGCTAGCAAGCCGGAGAGCTGATGTATGTTCCTGTCCTGAATTTCAGTGATTTCTAATATAGTCCTGTCTGCTGGGCTCAACTTTACTTTTGAATGATGGTTGCCTTCTGGCGAACACAAATTGATTAGTTTTGTTTTTACAATATTTCTACCCGTGTTTTAAAGTGTCGTGTCAGCTCCCTGGAACAGAAAGGCTTTTCTGCACCTGGAAGTTAAAGGCATGCAATAGAAAGTGCTTACATGTGCAGTTCCTGTTGCATTGAGCAAATTCTCATGAAACCACAATCTGACCTTTAGAGTTAGCAGCACTGTATTTAATGTGCTTGTAATTTAGTTGGAGGATTCACTGATTTTAATTTTAGCTTTCAGTATCTTGCATATTCTTCCTACCAGGTTCTGCCAATGGCAACCTGGGTCACAGTTGAAAAAGAAAAGATGCAGAGGGTCAGACACCTAACCTGTAGGAATTCACTGTTCGTAGAAGGTCTGTATGATGAAAATATCAGAAATATCCTTAGGCTGAGATATTGCTTTTTTGTTAAGAGTGTCAGCCATCTCGCACATCTCTTTTCTGAAAGTCAAGTGAATAACTTGAAGAGCATTTTGCCTTAGGAAGTGTTGCAGTGAGGAAGAGTCATTCAGCAAAACTAAACTGAATTTGAGTGATTAATGAAAGTTTTAGACGTTTATTTGTTGAGTGCTAGGAATAAATAGGTGTGACTGTTTGTCTTGCTGCAGTGATGCTCCGCAAGGATGAGCAAACAAATAGGATGGACACCTGACATTGGCTGCGCAGTAGAGGAGCTCAGATGGGTTTTAGACCTCTGGATAAAGTTTGCTTGTGGAAGTTCTAGGCTCGGAAATGGTTTGGGATGACAGAAATTCAGTAGAAACCATGAAGTCACAAACACAATGAACAGACGAAGACATCACCAGATCTGCTAAACTTTGTAACGGAGAAGGTGCAGAGGCCTTGGAGCAAAGCAGAACAATGTGCTGCGTCTGACTAAGTCCACACTGCCTATTATTATTGGCTACGATTGTCAGGACTGTTCGTCTCTCTTTAATATCTGACAGGCCTTTGCTGTGAGGGCTTCCTACTGAATAGAGCTGGGCTGTGGCCTATGGCCTTGCTACCTCTGTCATGTGCACTGAAACCTGTCAGTGACACGTAGCGGTAGAGCGGAGGAGGAAAAGAAGGCAAGCAAAGCACTGCTCTCCTGTTTGTTCCTCCCATCCTTCAGCAGTTTGCATGTCAAGAATTTCCTATGCCAAAAGCATTATTTTTGTGCTTAGCTTTTGACTGGATATATTATTAATCTTCTCTCAATCTCCTTGAGAAAGTAGGTGTGGTTAAGAGAAGTAGCTTGCACTGGCTTTCTCCCTGCATCTCAGTGGACAGCTATGCTTGGGTTTTAGAGGCTGACAGGAGCAAACTTGAAGTGTCAGAGGCTACCAAGTACCAGAGCAATCTATGGGAGGGGGCTGCCTCTAAAACAAGGCAGACGTGTAGGCTGCGCTGTGAAGGCTGCAGCCACCTGGACTGTCTGTAGCAGAGCTGCCATATTATAACTATGTATGGCCAGAGGTACCTGGGACAGCTGTTAGTAAGGGGGGGAGTGTGTGGGGCTGTGGGCAGGCCAGAAGGCAAGGACTGGAGTTTGGGCTACCTGTTGCCTGGGCAGGAAAACTAAAAATAATAATAAGGCAAGGCTAATGGGTCCTACAGCATTCAGCACTGCTGACTGAAACGAGGGAAAGTTGTTTGGGTTTAAAGATGAATAATAGAAAAAGAGTGCTGGAAATGGAATACCTGCCAAATTCAAAATTAGCAAATGTATGTTTGCGTATGTCAGATTTCTATTTATTTATTGTCTAGAATGTTTAAAGGTTTCATTTTTGTCTTTTTTGTACATCAGTTCAGTTTTCTCAGATGTTGTGAGTTTGTATACTATCTCTTTATGACAATGTTGAGGCATCTGAATGAAATTACAGGTGACAAGAAAAAAGTTATGTAGGTGTTTTTTGCTGTTGTAGATCGTTTGCTTACAGAGGTGACAGAAGGACAAACCCTCTCCCCTCTCTGTGTTAGAGTCGGCCATCATTGCTCGCCTAGCTTCTTTGAGCCTGTTGATAAACTTTATGTACTTTCATTATCTCCAAAAACTAAGCAACCGTCAGAGAAGAAGCCAGGGCTCTATAATAGCAAAAGCAAAACCATTCCCCTTTTCCATTAGAGGACTTGCATGAGCTTGCAACCGAAGCATATCACCGAGCTGCAGCAGCTCTGCTCTTTGCCTTCCTGCAAGCTGGCATTAGCAGTGTCATGTCAGAGCTGTAGGTCCTTCTGCTGCTTCTCCATGTCTGCAAGGAAAACATCAAAGGAAAAGGAAGAGCTGTATAGTTTTGCATCCACAGTAGTCCTTTCAACCCTCACTACTGATAGTGTTCTTGGTACAATGAATGCTGCAGAAATCCATGTTAGCATCTGTTTTTCCTATCAAAGCATTTTCCTTGGATGAAAGTGTCAGCTGGCTGAGAACAGTCTCCATCCACTAGACTTTCCGTGGCAGAATGGAAGATGGTGTCACTTTTATCACCAATGAAACCTGAGAACCTTCACATGTGGCACTTACCTGGCTTGCTGATACATCCCGGTAATATTTCCAACACCTCTTTTGTGTCTGTCAGCTTAACTTTAATCCCTTTTCTGTGAAAGGAAACGAGCAATACAAGATGAAGGGTGGATTTTCAATGTGCTTCTTCCCAAAAGGCCTGATCCTGTGTACCTCAGGGAGGGGGTTTGTCTGTAGTTTCAAAGGAAACTTGATCATTTGTTCTCTATTTCTGTGCAGCTTCCTTGTGTAGGCAAGTAGAACCTTGGCAAGGACGTATCCTTCACTTTGGAACTCCTGAGAATTTACCCAGCTCTCTGGTTTCCTTCCTAGAAAATGCATAGATGTGGAGAAGAGTACTTTAAATAGATACTGGTCTGAGTTTTCCTTCCATTTCAGAAATATTTGAAAGAAGGTATTCAGAGAAAATGGTGGAGTTGATATTCGATGAATCTTTTATTCTATCTTGATGGGCAAAATTGTAACTCTAAGCAAGGCAGTAGAAGTTCTGTCAAAGCCTTAACTAAATCCTACTACGAAAGAAATTTAGATAGGAGGCTGCCAGCCACTATCTGCAGTTATTCTGCTCAGCCAGCGCCCTACTATCTGGCAGAGATTGGAAGATAGTTGGAAATTTTTCAGTATGCAGCCTCTCAAAAGCTTGTCTTCATTTCAGTGCTGGATTTCTCTGTGCTGTGTGCTGAGGTGCTGTGCTGTGTGCTGACTGCATGTGCTGACTGGCCACAGAGCCACGTCTTCCACGTGTGCCGCTCTTCTGCTGAGCGGGCTCTGGCAGTTTCAGCAGCCTCTGGTGAGTTACATCAGAAATGGACTTTGTCCAGGGATTCAGCCTTAATTTGAGTTTACCACCTCCACTCCCAGAAGCTAGACTCAGATTATTTTAGGATTATATGTGATTGTGTGATAATTCCTGTGTGTTCTTCTCAGCAGGGTCTGACAAGCTGCTCTGTTTTTTTTTTTTTTTTTGTTAATTTTTTTTCCATCGTTGACATAATGAATTGTAGCCACAATCACATGAAGCTATCTACTAGCTAATTTTTTCCAGTGGTGACTTTGTTTTTCCAGAAGGTCATGAACTATACTGCCGGTCGCTGTTTACTTAAAGTGAAAGAATGTAGTCACATATGTTCACAGATGTAAACCATAACTGCTCTGATTCCGTACTGTATGACACTTCTTTTAAATAAGTGAAAACAGATCAACATGCATTGCTTCAGAAGTTGAGTGTACAAGGAGAAAGGAGGGAAAAAGCTCAGATTGAGAATAAGTAAATCTTTTTACGTAGTAGCATAAAGCAAGTAAACGGAAGGTTCTGCCCAGCCAAGGTATGGTGAATTCATAAATCTGAAGCCCTGCAGCGAATGGTACTGATGGGAGATCCCGATATGGTGTAACTGGAGCACACATAGACCCAGCATTTCTAAATTGGGCAGCAGTGCCTTTGTGAAGCCCTGCTTAGACGGTGATTCTAGGAGAAAATAGGTCAGAGAGTCTTGATGGTTAAGCAGCCTTTATGGAAGAAAATTTCAGGATGGTGCTGAATGGGCTTTGTGTCTTCCTGCCAGAGGAGGCATGGTGTTCAAATTAGAGTGAATCACACCGGTGTTTTCTGAGGTCTAGTGATGACAGCTCTGTTGCTAAGGCTGAGGAGCATAAAACATTTCCAGCTATCCCGCTCCAGGACTGTCAAGTAATTTGGCGACTGTGGTTTCAGGGACCTGGCAGAGGTTTCTTTTCTGTAGAAATGTGCAGTGTGCTTGCTGTAGCTTTTAGGTTAAATTGCAGGATATGAGTGGAACTGCAGAAAAGCATCAGATTGTGGATAGGACTGAGCAGATTTGGAGCGGAGGAAATTCGCCATGCAAATCTGTAACAGAGTAGCTGGATTAAAATGGAAAATATCGTGGTAAGAAAATACTGTCATGATCTTTCCCTGCTTTCAACAAAAATTTTGGGGGTGAGGTACAGGAACCTCACCCTGCATCGTAACAGTGGTTTACTCTGTGCATTATGTAATGCCCAGGGGACATGAACCGTGCAACCCCGGTACACGTGGGTTTTGTGAAGGTTTCCAAAATGTCTGGCTTCTCTTCTGGTGATTCACAAATTATCTGCACATGCAGACCTTGTTGCTTACACCACAGGGTCTTTGTGTGAACTCTTCTTGTTTGACCCTCAAATTGGTGGGACTTCTTTTTTAGTGTATGAAAGAAGAGTTATGGGAACAAATAGGAGTACAGGTCAGTACTTAACTTCCCCTTTCTGGATTTCCTAGGCTCATGGAAGGTATATGCTGAGGTAAGCTAGGTGCATGGGTGCTATTGCAAGTAAATATGAGTGTAATGATGACCACAGAAGCATGCAAGAATTACCCACGGAGCTGAGAATGCATTTCACTAGGATCGTTTCCTCTGGCAGTAATGTGAGTTTTTTACAAAATTCTGTCCAGCCTACTATATCTCTATTTTCTGGGGGGCTTAGTGTGTTCTTTGAAGCTATGGGGCTGTATTTGCAAGTGCTTCCCTGTACGAGTATTACAGGGTAAACTTGTACAGGATTCTTAAAAATACCAGAGAATAATGTATTCTTCAGATAACCCTCAAAACTTGCTGAAGGACAAAGAGCCCTTTAGCATACCAAGGCTGGAATACTGAATTCCATGGATAATACTTTCCATCATTGCTGCTTCCACTGCTCTGTGCTGTACAGCTCTGTAGGATACTTGCTGATTTTGTCCTTCTCCTGATTTATATACTGTACTTTTCCCTTGAGTGTTTATTTTAATTTGTCCATCACACAGAATTCCTCATGATGAAGTAAAATAGATTGAGGCTCCTTCAGAGCTGTTGGCTACCTCTCTGGCCATAAGGGAATTCACTGGAAAACTAGGACCATTGAGCCTAAACCTTCGTTTCTTCATCCCCAAAACTTTTGTTCTCCTCCCGTTGCTGGGCTTGGCAGAAGTGTTGTTTTGGTGTTTTTTTAAGGTATTTCAAGAAGGATTTTAAACTAAGGACTTTTCTTTGAAAAAATACAATAAAAAACAAAGCATTTCACTCACTCTGCTGTGAATATTATGTCACTGAGTATAGCAAGAAAAATATTTTTCCATTTAGGGAAGTGAAAACAGAAGGCATTTAGCCGGAATCCATTTGAGCATATAAGAAAACAGGAGGAATTTCTACTTCGAAACAGGGCTAACTGTGCTGACAGAGAGTCTGACTTATTATGCCTGAATGGTTATCATGTGATTGCATTACTCTATAAAACCTCTTCCACAACTCTGTGCAGCATAGTGCTGTGAAAGAAATCCATTCGTTTCTGTTTGGCTGTAGTTAGTGGCAAAGATTTCATGTGAAATAGAGAATAACTTTAAGTCAGTAGAAGACTAAACAAAGTGGTCATCCAGAGTCCATTGAATTCAAAATCATGATTAGTATCAGACCCCAAATTAAGCAACTTAAGTTTGTAAAGGATCAGCACACTGGTTTTCGTACTGAGTTTCTCATGGAGTAGTAGATTTTTCCAGCAGAGCTGCAAACTGATCTCATTGGATTGCTCATATGGGGGAGGGAGGAAGATTAAGTGTTAAATTCTAAATCCATAATGCTATGTTGTCCTTTGAAATTACTAAATGTTTTCCATAGGAGAAGTGCCATTCATGTGTTTAGAAAGTAAGGCAATTCTGAAGATAATTTGCTGGCTGTTAAATTTAAAGATGATACTGTTGATGGAAAAATAATAAATAGTGGATGGAGAGCAGCTTAGAAGTGTATTGTTTCTAGTCTACATTGTGAGCTATAGTTGGAAAAGATGGCTAAAACAAATCGGAGTTCTGTAAATGTAAACCAGCTGTTTCATGGCATGTTTTTCAACTTCAGTTTGCAACTAATCTTAGGCCCAGTTGAAAGTCTGATTTAGTAGTAACATAACCAAGGTTACGCTGTGTGTGCACATAGGCACTGGGTTCGTAGTAATCTGTGCTACAATGCAATGTGAATTAGTGTGAATTTAGCAGCTATGAGGAATCCAGCTTAAAATAGAAGCGCAAGCATTGTTTGATGTTGTACTGGATACATGTGGCTGTGACCTTTGCAACAGTTCTGCTGGAGGACAGCGAGTTGTTCAGCTGCTGTAAATTCACCGTGTTCTATAACGGTCAGTGGGACTACATTCTTTTGCACAAGCTGGAACTCAGGATATTGTATCCTCTTATCTTAATACTAATAGCAAAAGCATGTAAGTCAGTTTATGAAGGGGAGTAGACTTGTTAAAAAATGGTTGGATCACATTCTGTAAAAGGAATTGTTTAAGCAGGAGGAAATAGATCACTGCTGAAACGGGGGTTTAGCAGTAGATTCTGATGTTCATTTTGGGGTATCTCTATGAATCCAGTTCTCAAGATCTTCTTTCTGTGACTCACTGGTTTCTGTCAAAGAAAAAATTTTTAAAAATGGCTTTCAAGGAAACAAAGCTGGACTCTCTCAGTCTGTGTAATTTCTTAAGTTCAGGGTGGCTCATTTTCCTGACTAGTTTACACCATAGAGGTCATGTGGTTTCCTACATGCTTTTCCATACGGAGAAAATCTATTGTCACGCTGTAGGATCTGCCCAGTAGTACATCAGAGGCACAGCTTGATGTTTTACACAGCCGTCTGGACCTTGCTCTGACATCAACTTTTATTCATTTCAAGAATAATAATAGGACAATGTTTGGCTTACTGAGGAGACAGACTTTCCCCAGTGAGCTCTCCCTTCTTCCTCAGTGGTTTTTGTGCCCTGATGTTGTACTATGAATAATTTCAGTCTGTGCTGTGGGAACTGTATGGCAGAGCATCATTCAGGTACTGCGTATTCCTGTTCTACCAGGATTAGGCATCTCATTCACATGAAGTAACAAGCTATTCTACAAGAAATGCCAAGTGTCTTACACTGTTATGAACTGCAGCCTGTGAATCTGAATCTGATATCTGAAGCAGGAATTACTGGGAAAACATTGAGCAATGGATTGTTTATTCTGCAGTCAAAGTACTTCTGATTCTGCCATAAAAGGGAGCATTGTATAAGCAGCCCTGAATCTTTTCGAATGGGATTCAGAGCTCTTTGCTGCAATGGACTGGCAGTGATATTGGATCTTTCAACAGCAGATCTCAGCCAGGTGAAGAGCCCTCTGACTTCTTCCAAAGCTGATTCCTTGCTAGTGATTTTTTCACTGAGGAATTTTAAGGTATGCTTTAGTTTCTCTTGCCCAAGCTGTACTTTGAACAATTAATGTTTTTAAATCATTTTTTTAATCACTTTGATCACTTAAAGCTAATCTTGAGTGACTTTGTGATGTTAGGCTGAAAGTAATTTTCAGTGCTCTTTTTCCTCCTGCACGTTACATGCCATGTTGCAACAGTCAAAACAAGCAAGCCGCAACTACAAACTGAAGCACTGTAGTAGAGTATTAACTTTGCTGAAAAGGAACTAAAAACATTTGTTACAACTACATTTTCTGTTTTAAAATTTCATTATCCAATAGGACTTGTAGAAAATATCCCACTGAGCTGTAGTTATCCCACCCACTGTGTCCTGGCCTGTGAAAACCAGTGGTTCAGTGAGCAAAGCAGTCAGCTATAAAATGCAAAACTTTCCTGTTCTGTGTTAGGTCTGTGTTGGCAGGAGGGATGTGTGTGCTGTAAGGTAATCCAGTGGTAAGCAGTTCTGCTAGACATTCACAAACATAACGGTGTTCTCCCATCAGCCAGATAAGTAGTGAAGAGTAAGTATAGAAGAGGAGCATGCAGGAGTGACGCTTTGTGAGAAGCAGGTTACTGTACCACAAAATAGAAAGATGTTCTGGCTATTAAATTATGTGAGTTGCTTGGCTAGGAGATGATTTCCATAGTCATTCATGGTGCTGTGTTCTATCTGCAGTAGATTGCAATTGTGGAATATTTTCATTTTGAATAATCTTTTTTAATATGGCATGAACAAAATGAATTCTATTTAAGTATCTCTGTAGGCATGTCTGAATGTCCCTATTTAATTCATAGCCTTCCACTAAGATAACCTCGAACTAATCAGAGCTTTACGAGCTAATCAGCTCATAGTGTCACAAGAGGCATAATGTAACCAATTATGCTCTAACTTCTAAATAAGAAGAAGAAAAAATCAAGTTGAACAATACCAGACTTCATGAATTGATAATAAGAATTAACAGAGGATCTTTGGGAGAATGTGTTAAATCTCTTGCCTTTGCCCTTTCATAGGATGTGATAGAAAAACAAGCACACATACAGGTTTGTACACCCAGCTGATGGCCAAACACCCACACAGCTGCTCATTCACTCAGTCCTTTTAACCTCAGTGGGATGGGTGGTGAAAATTAGAAGAAGAAATTCAAGAAAATTTGGGTTGAGATAAAAACAGCTTAGTAAGTGAAGAGGATTAAAAAGCAAGACAAGGGGAGTTGCTCACCACCTCCCAGAAGCAGACCAATGCTTACCCAGTTCTGCATCCTCTTCTAATCAGATCTGTTCTCAGTTCGATCTATTCAAAATATAACATTGCAAGTCAAATCAGGTGAGAGAGGAACCTTTGAAAGTAAAAGAAAATAGTAAAAACTCCACCACGTGTTATAAATGGATAGTATCATGCCAACTCTGTCAGGTAACGTCACAGATGAAGCAAACCTTGTTTCCCTAGAAAGTACATCAACACAAGCTCTACTGTGTTTAGTATTGATAGGGATGATTTCCTTGTGCCCATTAGGCTGCTTAGAAGACAGTCGCTAATTCAGTGAGAAATTCTATTGCATTAAAATTATGTTTGAGGAATAGATCAATTAGATTTTGCTGGTATATTTGATTTTGCTTTTCTGCAGAAATAATGCCTTGAAGAGGGAAGATGAGGATAGGGCTGGGATGTACGAAGTCTGCTCAGCTTTGTAGTTTTAACTTATTTGGAAATGAGATTGAAATCCAGTGTGCCAGAAGAAAGTATGGCTGAGTTGCAAATGCAGTTTCCTACTGCTTTGGACAGAGCCCGGGGTAGCATCAGAATTTTTTCTTAAGCCAAGACATTCTGCATGCTACTGGAATATTAAATTTTATAATTTTCAGGTATTTAACTTTTTGTTTAAACTCAAAACAGAACTATAAATGAGAAAAACACACATTTTCAGCCATGAATATGTTTCTGTATACTACATAGTGTCCTTTAGCATTGAGTTCTATCAGTTTAAGTCCCAGAGATTAATGAGATTTAGGAGTCATTAGAACTGTTATGTAAGCTTTTAAGATTAGGATTTACAGTCCTGAATCCCATACCTGGAGGATCTGAGGAAAAAGTATCATGTGTTAGGTCTCCAGTAAAAACAACTGCTAGCTAAATATACTAGAAATGGCAGAGTTGGTTTCTGCTTCAAGAGTTGACGAATTACAATCTGAACGTGGAAATGTGCTCTCTAATGTGCTGTAGAACTAAACAACAGCCTCCATTTATTGCATTAGCACACGGCTGGAGGCTGGCCCATGGGGCCAAGACTATGTGACCTGTATTTACAGTCTGAGGGCATTTGCTGGAATAAAATCTAAGGCATCGATTCTTTTCACTTGGATTTCTTCAAGAGTAATGCATAGATACTTCAAAAATAATGCTTCCTATTTATTTCCATGGAAATCACAACAGCTACAAAGACCACAATAACGCTATTTGATAGAGCAAATTTTCATCTGCAAAACTCTATTTCTAATACAGTCACTGCCATTAGCTCTGCATTTTCGCCAGTGATGAACAGGAGCCTGCATGCTGTGCTTGGCACTAGTGGAGGTGACTCGCTGTTGCAACTGATGAAACGTACTACCCACTGCCTCACTGTGCTCATATCCACTGTTCGGGGTCATAAATGTTCAGCAAGTGTCAATAAATGTCAGTGGGTGCCATTTTTTCCACGTAGAGGAATTAAATTCCACACCTTCACTTCATTTTCACTTCCATGTCAGATGCCATTTTGTCAGCCTGCCCCTCTGCTGCCTTCTGTTGCATGGCAACAAAATTGAATGGAATATCAATGGAAAGGTTCAACCTCTACTGCCATGCCACCAACATCCACCTCTGGTGTCGTGGGCCAACGTAATAAAATAGGAGGTATTATTTTCAGAGCAGGCCATGTATATAGACAGAAAAACTGTGGAACGATTCTGTATCGTATCATTTAAAGGACTTATTAATGTTTAATATAAATCCCTCCCTTCTTTAAATCTTCTGTATTGTCTTGCTTTCTTCCCCTTTCTTTTGTCAAATATTTCTTCCTCCTTCTGTTGTCAAATAGTTTGATGTATAAACACTTATTTCTTCCTTCTCAGCACAAAATAAAACATGTATGTCGGCTCTCAACCATGCAATATTGTTATCACAGTTCTAAGTGTTATTCCTTCAAGTGGTTCATTATAAAGAACTTTATTGATTGCATGTCAGTGACGTGAGAATAGTTGGTGAGATATTTTATTAGTCTTTTTGAATTTGTGAATTCCCATAATTCCAATCTACGTGAGTGATACGTTTATTCCTTTTACAGAGGATATATAGAACTAGATACACCACTTGAGAATGTTTTTTGTTGATTTATGTTCTCAGGTTTTATAATAGGCATATGTGTAGGTGAAGTAGGAAGTGAACTGCCAAGTATTGGATGTTAAAGGATTTTTGGAAATAGGTGAAGAAAAAACAAGACAGAGTTTCCCATCTGCCTAGAGCAGTGGTTGCAAGACTCACATAGGAGTAGTTGTAAACACTGTGGTTTGATTTTTTTTTTTTTTTAATTTTTTTTTTTTTTAAGGTCATGTAAACTCAAAGCCAAGTGCTAATGAGAAAAGGCACAGAGTCTATTATGCTCAGTCTGGTTTGCCTCCCTCTTGATGTATGTGGTAGCTCTTCTCAGCTGCTTCAAAGCTATTCATTTAGGGCCAGTAAGAAAGGTTATTTGTACTTCCCTTAGGTTTATTCAGTCTCCAAATATCTCTTAAATCTCTGTCCCTTATGGTTACTTATCTGTCCAGCATCTCCAAATGATCTCCTTTAAGTCAGACCCCACCCCATCTCTTGCCAGAAAATGGACTTAGAGGCATGGAGGATATGCTCACACTGGACTAAAAAGTCAAGATCATCATTATTATGTTCTGTGGCTATTCTGCATCATCATTCTAGTTTGCTGCCTGATGAGGTGTGTCTTTTTAATCAGGTTTTCATGTATAATATCTAGCTCTAGACTTCTTTTCATTGTGTGGTTTGGATATCCTTCCTGTTTTTCTTTAGGTTTTTGTGAGTAACTTTTGCCTTTGCTGTCATACTTCTTCATGGCTGGAAGCCACTTAATTCCTTTGGTTTCTCCATGTCTTTATAAAAATAGACAGCCAACATCCACAGTTATCTTTGCACAGCATTTGTTTCAGATTAGTGGTTTGAGCAACAGGATACCAATTTCACTCTATAATAGCAAGGAATCTCTGTAACCCTTATTTTCTTGTGGGAACAGCCTTGCACTGACCTACTCATACCTACTGCTTCATCAGGTTGTACTTGCCCAGTTTCAGGTCACTCAATTTCTTCATCACTCTTGGAGAAACGGTTCATTCCTTTTTCTCAGGTCAGTTACAGATTCCCCTGCAGCTTTTCTGCCTTTCACTTTCTTTGCATAGTTTTAGGTTTAAAAGATTTGTGTCCCAGTTTACATGAATTGAAATTAGTCATACAGTTTGCACCTTTAACCTTTCCTGTACTCAGTGGATTTGTAAAAAAGGCAAAATTTAATGTTTTCCTTTCCTTGGCACCTGTGACTTTTTTGAGCTGCTCTCTCGACTTCTCTCGGAGAGAAAACATTGCCAATTTTCATCATCTTTATAAGAAAATGAAACATTCCAGTCACTTTTAAATGTTCAAAATTAAAAACTGCTATTGATCTGTGCACAATCTTTAGTGTACAGTCTTAAGTATGGAAGGTGCGTTACGGAACAGACCTAAGTTCTTCATGAAGTTCTTACCCAAATCCAATTGGAAAAGTACTGTGGGACAGGAAAACAATTGTGGAGGGATCGTGAATTTTTTGGCAATGGTGAGGTTGTCGCCTGGCAAGTTAATATAAACATATTACACTGTAAAATATTTTTTCCATGTAATTAATGTTGTGGAGCTCTTTGTGTATGTTCTCCTTTGGGTATTCAAGTACAAAGCAGAGCGCGAGTTTTTGTGAGAACTCTACAAAGAGCTTGAGCCTGCAGAAGCTGAGATAATAATGAAAGCAAAGAAAATGCTGCTTATGAGATAAGTGGGGAGAAGGGGACTTTTTAGTCAGGAAAAAAAAAAAGGCTGAGTGAGGATAAAAAGTTAAAATAGTTCTAAGCAGAGCAGTGATAAACTGTCCTTGTCTACCAGATGTGGGGAAATCAGCTTAAGGTTCAGGAAGGAAAATGGAAGATTGGGATGAGAAAAGATCTGCTAATTATTCCAGCTCCGAAAAGCTGGAGGCTGAGGAATTTCCCTCCCAGGTGCTGGGCAGGCACCTGCCGGGATAGAGCAGATCAGTTCTGCCTCCTATCTCTCTGAGGCCTCTGTTCTCTTCTTGTGCAAACCCAATTTGTAATGGACTGCTATAGGCAAAGATATCCCAGTTGGTTTTTGCTCTTAGAAAAAGCTGATTCTTAACAATTATTATTCAAACAAGAACAATATAAAACTTTTGTTTTTCTAATTTCCCTGTTTCTTTTTTTAATTGTTTGGATGCTCAGCTTAGGGATACTTTTGTGGGTTTCTTGTAGTTGTTCAGCTCAGTATGTTTATATTCTTTCACAATTTATTTTGACTTCTGCAGTGTATTTTTCTTCCTTTTCCAGCACCTGACAGCATAAGATCAAATAAAAATATTATTTCTGATTTTCCTAAAGTAGTATTTTTATCCATTGTGGTGGTACTGAGAACCAAGGTCAAAAATAAATTATTTTAAAAAGATGGTATGGGTTGGAGGCAGTCTCCCAGTTTTGATTTTGCATACATCATAAATTTTGAGGTAGACTGTCCTGAGCCTGTTTAGGCTGTGCTAAGTTATTCTGATATGTTTCCCAGTGCTTCAGACAAGTAGAGCTAATGGGCCCTTGCATGATTCAATGTTTCTATGAAACAAACAGGAAATCTCTAGTTTGTGCAAATGACAAATTTGTCAGCTTTTGTTACAGCAAACAAAAGATTGTCTGGAGAAGGATCTGGTAAATGGAAAGAAATTTATACTGATACATGTTGCTTTCATTGAAATCTCTGGGTAACTGATATTGCTGAAAGCTGCTCTGTATTTGATTTTTTAAGTTGGACTGTTTGCAGAGTACTGTTCAGCATACTGTCCCTTCTAAGGAGCATTCTGAGTGCCCAAGTAGCAGAAGTGCGCTAGAACCATACGTGCTGTGTTGAGGTTGCATTTTAGGGGAGAGAAAAATGGAATAATACCATATTTTATATGTACATTGCAAAATGCTAGGAAATACTATGTTAGGAAAGCCAAACTTCAGCTCTTTCCCTAAATTTTGGATACATAGTCATAATTTCTTTTTTTCCCCCTTTTATTTTGTATGCACATATTTTGAGTTTATATAGAAAATTATAGGAATGTGTTTCTTCCCTTCATTTATGTCACGCTCAGGACAATAGTTTTTGATTTGTTTTAGTGGTGGTTTTAAAAATGTGTATTTTCCTGTGTGCAGGGAGTTCTGAATTCCAGACTTCTTGTCCCTCAAAACTTGCATTCCAACAGTGCAACAGGTAAGTTTTCACTAATTACTAAATACTTAGTGTTTTCAGCAACTGGGGATAAAATTCTCCCCTATTGAAGTCAGTTGCTTTCACGGAGATATATTTGATCTAAGTTGTTGGGTTGTTTTCTCTCCAAGGATAGGACAGAATAATTTTTCCCTGAGTGATTTATTTATCTTAGGCTGAAAAATCTGCATAAAGCCTTGTTAAAGTTCTTCTAAAGTCTGCAGAAGTAGAATGAGCAAGATCTGCAGAGTCTAGCTTGATATTTCTCCGTAATACACTGTTTGGTAAGAAGGCTTTCGTGAGCACCAAGAACTTAATGCAACACAGGCCTGCCTTCTTTCAAACTCTCTCAAGCTCAGGGTAAGCTCAGCCAAGGCTAAAAAGAAATAATAAAAAAAAAAAAAGAACAACTTCCTCTACTCCAATTGTCTCTCAGGCTGTAATGTTTCAGTTCTGCCGCAGGTACAGGGTCTGGCCTTTACCCAGTGGCTGTTTGGTCTTAGGGAGTTGTGGCTTTTATCAGGTTAAACACTCAGTTATGGTTTGGCACTTCCTGTGTTCAAACCCTGAAACATTAAGATCTTGAACATTGAGATTGAGAGGAGATCAAGGTGAAAATGTCTGGAAACTGGGAAAGTTTGGTGGAGAAGCATTGGTGCACGTTTGCTCTCTTGCACTTTCCTAAGCATCAGTGACTGTGTGTGAGAGATGGACCTGTGATCTGATGCTGTACACTGATGTTAAAAACTTCAGGTGCTCTCTTTTGGCTGAAATGTCACTTCCTCAGATGACAGGAGTCGACTCTTCATCTTTAAATTCTATACATAAGTATGTATCATGCTTGCCATTACCAAGCGAATAACTTCTGTAAGCCACAAGGCTGAAAACTGCACCTTTAGTCCTGGTGTGGCAAACTGCCCAGTTGCCAGGGTACAGGGTGAAATCCTGGTGGCACTGATATGCCCACTGACCTATAGATCTATCTGTATTATTTTCAGGGGACAAAGTGTTCAAGATAGGTTCAAAATTTTAGTGCCTTGTTTATCTTTAAGCTCATCTATTCTGAATAACAAGTGGGAAATAAATACATTAATAAAACAAATTATGTAGGAGGTGTGATGTAGTAAGGGAACCACTCCGTCAGAAATCTCCCACTGCTCTGAACCACTGTGAAATAAAGGCATTACTGTGTCTGGTATGATGGAAAAGGGTCTCGCTGACATCTTACAAATACTGCTGGTATATGCACTGTTAACATTCTTAGCATGGGTGTTTTTTTCAGAGTTCATTTCTGGAGTGATCACAGTAATTACTATGAAATACAGACAAGAACTGGCAGCAGTTGTAACTGTAATGAAAAATAGTTTCGAGAACCCTCACAGAAACTCACTATATGTGAGCAGCTGGCTGGCAATAAATCTCACCCCTTAAGTGAGAGTTGAATGTCTTTTATTTGAAGTCATATTTAATCAGCTAAGAGTAAAAAACATCAGAGAACGTTATGTTTAATTGATACTTTAAATGATTAATAATGGATGAAATTTGGAGGTTTGTACTTTTCCTTTTAAAATTCAGTGCTCTACTTCAGTGGAAGTTTGCCTGAATAAACATTAAGTACAACTGATCCTGAACCTCAGAATGTGACCCAGTAATACTTACCACTTATGTGGTGCTTTAAACTACCAGAGCTCTTCTTGAACACAAAGGGGCTATTGAAGTGAGCATAATTTGCTCAATTAACACGTTAAATCTTTGCTTGCAAGGCAGTCAGAGGCCCGCTGTGGTTTTTGGAGAAGGCTTGCTTAAGGATTCAGCAATTTACATTATGTTGAGAATCCCATAGAGGCTGTGTCCAAGTAGGGGACTTGATGGACCTTTACTCCTCGTGGAATAAAAAAATCACATGGTACTTTTTCAGCTGGAAAAATATACTAACACATCTGCTGCTGCAGCTGGAGAAAATAAAATCATAATGGCTTATCATAGATTGCTTATATTTTCACTTGTTAGAATACCACGATTTTTCCTCTGAAGTTGAAACCACAATGGTACTTAGGAAGGCCACTTCAGAATGCACTGTCTGTGCAAACAGGAGGAATGTTAAAGGTCTAATTAAAAGCATAAGTCTCTGAAGTTGATTAGAATGGAGACTAGGCCTAATTTCCTGCAGGATCCATTAAAGGCAGCCACGGCTGTAGGAGAGAGACAAGGAGGATGAAGAGCCACTGTATTTAGATGGGGAAAAAGAAGGTGCACTAGAGTAAGAATCTAATGGAGTGGAGATGAAGGATCAAGATAACAAAGGGAAGAGAAAGTAGAAACCAAAGAAGGGGGAATGCTGGTTTTGGATTTCTGTCATATTGAAGACTTACTGAAGTGGACCTGCTGGGGCTCAGCTAAGAAGCATTTGGTTAGAGCTCGGTGAGTGGAGGCAAGAGTGCCAGATGCTTTTGCATGGACACTTTGGATAGTTTTCACACACCATGTCTCATAGGTGAGACGGAGCCACAGTGCTAGCAGTGGCCCCAGGCAAAATCACTTTTGCGCTACAGCAGTATTCTTACTGTCTGCTTACAAAAACAGTTTTCAGTTTGTTGGAATTGTCCAGCACCCTGACTCTTCTGCCCAGCGCTCTTGTCCTGAACATCACCTTGTGGCTGTAGCTGCTGGTGGCTAGTTCCTGCCAAAGAAATGGCAGGAGCAGTGATGAGAAGTCACACTGTTCAGTATGGGCTGGGAACAAGATTTTATCTGTGCCTATACCAGTTGAAGAGATGTGCAGGGCCCCATACAACTGTTGTTTAACCTTTGAACAGAAAGCCCAAATATTTCTGCTTCAAAAATCAGTGTGACACAATTGGGTTTGCTTTTAATATCTCTTCTGATGTCATTCCTGTGTTATTGTTATTAGCAGCAATCATGCTGCTTTTCCCTTCATCTAGAGACGCGTACACACTGATACCAGCTTCATGTATTCTTAGCAGCAGCCAACTGTGTCATCACAGTTGCTCAGCCACTCAACTCACTGTGGTTATGGGTTTGATGGATTACAGTCAGGATTTTGATCTCAGAGCAGCTTTGCAATAGCAATGCTGAGAGTGACAATTGATATCTTCCTGAACCCATACTCTGGCAAGCTGCTATCATTTCTTCTTACTTGACCACTATGCAGCTTTCTATCTTGTTAATCACAACACTTTGATAAGGTGATTGTAGCCAGTTGTTGGTATCACTGGAACAATATCAGAACTGAATTTTACTGTGCCTTGAAGTCTTAACTTAGATTTTATTCTAACTCTGTTGTTTTCTCCCTTCATAAATCTATTTTTGAGGAAATACGTATACACCTGACTTTTTTCATTGCCTTTGCAATTTGGGCTTTTGTTCTTGGAAAAAAAACAGCTTATTCTATAATTAGGTTAAAATTAATGACTGCTTCCTAGTCTGTGTCATTACAGTTCATTACTTCTGAACTTGGGGCTTCATATCATACTAAGTTAAGTTTGCATTCCATAATTTATAGCTGTTGCTTACAGACACACAAGTGCATAGCAAGCATTTTGTGAGGTCCTCTTCATCATTTGTTAATGTAGGGTACACACAGACCTCTTATTTATCATTTGGAAGATAAATCTTTGACAATTCTGACACAGATTTAACAAATTTACAGAGTTCTGGAGATCTCGTAAGCAACAAGTGTAAACCCTTTAAATACTGAAGCAAGATTTACACAGTAGAAAAGTTCACTGAAGTACTTTCTTTGTTTCCATGGGCATTACTCATCATTTTGAGAGGTCAGTTAGAAATGCCCCCTCTTCTTCTATTTCCATTTTTTTAACCAAGTAATAGACAAGGTGAGTTTGATTTGCGTAATTGCCAACCTTCCTCAGGTGTCCCTAGTATGGAATTTATGTAAACTTGCTTTCTGATGAGAAAGTTATTTGTGCTTCTGCTTGATATTTTTAGTCTAATTCCATGAGGTGTAGGAGGCAGAAGAAAGGAGAGTCCTTGAAACTCAGCTTGACAGCCCCAGCATTTATTTGTTCACAATGGAATATTCTCTTCTGTGACTCTTAAAGATCTTGTTGACAAGTGAGGTTCACAAAAGCAGTGCATTACTTTTTTTTTCCGTAGTGAATTCAGTCTTGTCAGTTGTGGAGTTGTACCACTGGGCCCATCGTTTGTAGAGATCAAGATAAACTTTCTGTACTGTGTCTATAAAACAATGCTGGCTGTTACTGGAATGCTTATTGCTGCTGCAGTAAGTGCTGAGTGCAGCAGCACAGTGCTGAGGGGTGTGGGAATGGTGGGGGATTGCACATACATTTTCTGATTTTTTTTTTTTTTTTTTTTTTTTTTCCAATGCTGAATATATAGTTTAGAGTTCAAGTGGAGTCTTTTTTGTGACCATGAGCACTGATGCATATTGAAAAGCAGTGTATTTTAACACAAAAAATCTGTTTCACTTCTAGTGATGTATTTAAAGCTGGGAATTGGTTAACAAAGCTTGCAGCTTCCTTCCGTCTCCTCCTGGCTCTTCTTTCTCAGTCTCCCTCTGTTTGTGCTGGGTAGTTAACTCTTACTTTGCTGTAGACATAATACAGCTTATCTAGTGTTTGTGATGCAATGGAGAGAATGCAAAGTGCTTTGCTGTGGTGTGATGAACTCAGTAGGGTAAATTCAGGCAATATGACAAGTTGTACAAGAGGGATCAGTTCATTCAAGTAACTGTTTCCTTGAAGGCCTTCACCAGCATGAATGGAAAAAAACATCCAGGTCTTTCATGATGCTCACACCTGCACACACTAAACCTTGCGGGAGGGTGTGTGTGTGTGTGTGTGGATGGGGCAAGGAGCCCCTTTTCTTTCCACTCACAATTATTCCTTTTTCCTCCAAATGACTCAATTTTTCTCTGGGGCTGAGACATATCTGCTTTGCTATAGCCACATTTTGCTGGTTGTTCTGAATCGTTTGATTCTTTTGATGCATGTTGCATTGCTGCTAGCGTAATATTAGTGTTCAGGTAGCCTTACAAAAGAACAGGGTGTTTTTCTGCCTTTCCTTTTCATTAAATTTAATATCAGATTCAGCTTGCATGAGACAGTACAAAATTTGGCCTCAAACATTGGTATCTAATAGGATTGTGACTTTGGAAGCTGACTGGCAGTTCTGCTGGCAGATGAAAGGATGGGGCGGAACAAAATTGTCTTTGCCTCGCTATCTCTGCAGCAGTAATGGCAACAAAGTGCTGATGTAGTGTGTATGTCTGTCTGAGTTTACTCCTTACATATCCTTCAGGGAGAAATAGTCTGGAGTATAATAACAGTGTCTTTCTCCTAAAATTTTGAAGTTAGTCTAAACATTTTAATTAATAAAGAATTATATTCTTGTGCAATGAGATGTGTCATAAGTAGGGGATGTGTTCATTACCTTCTACATAATGAACACGTAACAGGACTACAGAAATGCTTTGTGAACCCTGTTACATGAAGTAGGGCTCTTGCATGAGGAATGACCCCAAAGTTTTACTTTTATAGTGTACATGTGTGCAGTTAAGTGGCTTTGCTCTTACATAGTGCTCAGAGTCACGGAAATGCTTTCCTTTTGTTTTGGAGGAATTTGTATTCTACTGTGTTGAGCTTCGCTTGAGCCTCCTCCATATGTGCTTGGCATCATTCTGAATTAAATCAAGTTATCTTGGTTGTTTTTGGATCACGCTGCTGACGTTTTCTGTCATGATCATGGTGCTTACATATATTGTTGTCAACTGATCAAACCTTGTTTCCCCTTGTCTTTTCAGTCTCTGTTAGTTTCTTCTGTACTGAGCTCCCACGTGAGGCCAATCAGACTCTGGACTGAATTCACTTTGGAGAAGTAGGACAGGATTTAATAAATAAATGCATTAATTTAAAACTCACAGTACATAATTAAAGGTTTTCACAGAACTGCAGTATTTATATACCATGTCTTCAAAGCTAGAGTGGTTTGCTCAGTGGGCTGTGACACGGTACTGAGTTTGCATGTTTTGGAATTGCAGTGGTGCGAAACAGAAGGGCTTTTTTTTTTTTTTAACTAAATTTTCTTCAGTCAACTTGTTTGCTTTACCATTAACGCCCTGAGTCTGCTGCACATCTTGTAAAGCTGAAAGGAGAAGGTGTTCTGACACCTCTGTGTCAAAAGAGCCAGCTCTCTCACAGCACCTTGGTAATTTGTGCCTGGGCAGGCTGAGCTGTTTGCTCTAAAATGGAGACTGTGATGTTCGAGAGCTCTCATCTAGCATATGAACACAGTGTGAGTCTGTGGTCTCAAACAATTCCATATGCAGCTGTGGAACCCCTTCTGTTCTTGTGGCTTTCACCTTTACGATGCATGAAGACCTAGTGCAAAAAAGTAAGGAAAGACCAAAGATACTGAGCAAGGTTTGTTCACGCGCGGCTCCAGCTCTGAATTGCTGCTGTGCAGAGTGCCTCTCTCTGGAGCCCTGGGAACCACAGTCAGGAACAAGCTGAGGTTGCTCGCTGTGCATTGCTCCAGCAATAGGTGCCAAAGTCAGAGTCAGAATCCCAGGACCTGGTGCATCGTAGTGCATTGTTAGCTGTGTTTGTTTGGGGGGCTCTGGTAATTTTTCTTCTAGGTTTTTGTCCTTTGCTATTTAATTATCCTTTTCATGACTGATTTCCTGACTTAATCTGAATGTGCATAAATCTCCACCACAGATTTATCATCCCTATAGAAAGCACTTTCAGAGTGATTCTGCAGCTTCTCAGAAAAGGGACACTGTTGGAAAATGAAGCTTTCAGATCCAACAATAAGGCTACTATTATGCTGATTTTTGCCAAGCCTTCCCTCATTTCTTTCCCATTTTATACCAGAGCGAGCTCAAGGCTTCTTTTTGTTTGTTTGAACTTCAGTCATTCTTAAGTGTTTACGACCCCACTCAAGTACACTCACTCTGAAACCCCCAACACCATGAGATACAGTGGCATTGTTTCTGGAAGCAGAGAATGGTTGTGTTGGGTTCTTTTTTCACCTTCGTGTTTCTGTGATTTTAACAGACTGTTTCCCAATTTTTAAAAGAAGCTAAACTTTCTTAGAAATTGTTCTTCGGCTGTCACTCTTGTTTGAGGACATTGCATTTTCAGAGAAATGTGAGATCTCAGAGCAGCAGTTTTAATTATCTGCGATATAAATAACCTCACTGCAAAACAGATTTTTGTTTCCATAGCATACAGTCTGCGTGCTCATAACCATTTAATCAAATTCAGGCCTTGTCTCAGTAAATGAATAGCCACTAGCTATGGCTTGCGAATTACCCTTTCTAAATTTGACCCCTACATTTTGGAGCCAAAAGATCTTTTTTTTTTTTTTTTTTTTTCCCTTTCACACATCCAAATGCAGGAGCTTTTCTATTTATATATATACTTTTTTTTTTTCCTTCTGAATGTTGAATATAGCTACCTGCTGATACCATGTAGAAAAGCAGCCTCTATAGTTTTTGGTCCTTTCTGACTGACTGTCAGAATTTTCTGTAGCTATCATAAATCTTCTTTGTCTTTCCATGGTGTCACTCCACGTAACACTCCCTATGATCCACACAGGTCCTTGAAAGTACCTTCTGCCTTTCCACTGCTTGGCAGTGCTCTCCTGAGCTGAGCATATAAACATCTATCTCCTGAAGATATATCTCTGTTCATCGCTTCTGGTGCCTCTCTTTGAACTTTTTTTTTCCACTTACATTGCAGTTTTTCACTGCAGTTAACAAATGCCAGGATAAAATGTTATCATCAGCCCTTCTCCGGGCTTAAAAGAGCCATGTTTCTTTTATACCCCAGATTAGCAACTGTCTTACAACACAAGCAATGTAATTTGCTGTTTTCCCTATCTTCACCCTTAGATCCTTTGCCAGACCACTGTGACTGCACCAGTTTGTTTGCAGATTTCTCTGTTGAATCAGTTTCTCCCTGTTGCAAGCCAGGAGTGGTTGTGTGCCAGGGGAATTTCAAGTGATTTCATTTAGTCCCAATTAAAAACTTTAAATTACTGATTCTAGTACAAAAAAAACACATGCTCCCTTGTAGATACGATTCCAGGTACCTTTCCTCTGCCCTTCCTGCACTCTGTTCCCCCACAGCATGTGACTCCCGGTCCCTCTGATGAGGCAATGGGCAGTGTGGGAGAGCAAGGTCAGTGCATGGTGTTTGTTTCCCTCAGTGCTTCTCCTGCTCTCGACCCTCCTGTCCTGGTGTCTCTTGCATCTTCTACGTGTCTCCTCCTCCTCAAATGTGTTCGTGCAGAGGCAGCAGAACCTTCTCTAACTGCCTTGTGTTTGGCACACGGTGGGGCTGTTTTGTCTGGTGCAGAGCTGCTGGAACCAGCACAGGGCATCTGAATATGCATTTATTATATAGCATCACCAGGTGCCAGTTCCACTCTTTCCTGATGGTTTCCCCAAGGTTGCCCATATGAGCAGTTTCCTTCAGCCAGCTTTTGGACACCTGTGGGCTTCCCAAAGCTTTTGTTCCTTCCTTTCCCTTTTCTTTTTTTTCCTTCACTTGAGTTTAGTACCTCAGTGCTCAACCTCGAAACAAGTACTATTTCTTGGATTACAAAAAGGAAATTAGGAATTAAGTGATTTCAATGCACAGAAGGTATAAAACCTTTACTGGCAAATACGTAAAAAGTAGATGGCTGAATTTTTAACTTTCCTAAATAAACTTATGGTTCAGCTAAAATAACTTTCTCTTAGTCACTACTTTTTAAGGACTCTAAAGATACAGAGCAAAGTTGCCACATAGGTTTTTCTTCCTCTGCTTTGTCGCAGAAAAACCTGAGCTATTCCTGGCAGTTCTCATTTTTTAGGTCATTCTTCATATACCATTCACCGTCACTGAAATTAATGAGAAAATAAAAGGAGTGACCTTTGGCTGAGCACACACAGTTTATGCATGAGCTAAACAGCAGGATTCTTTTTTACTTTTCTTTTTCCCACATTCTCTTTCTCCCTGCTCTCCCCCATCCAAATGCAATTTGTAAAGCCCTCAGAGCCTCCATCCTGTGTATTTCCATTGCATTCCTTTGGATGAGTCTCAGGCCCATGGTTCACATCTGTTCTCCCGTGCAGGAAGTTCAGCAGCATCCTTGATTTATGGACATAATGCTCTGCTCTCTTGAACTTCAGAATGGTTTCCAGAACTCCCAGGCAAAATTCATGCAGCTTAGGGAGTAGATAGGTGTAAGCAGTGCGAGCAGGAGCACTCTTGGAGTGCAAATGCGAGGCTGGAAGTTCAAAATGATGCTGTTTAAAACAAGCCTATGTTTACCAAGGATCTGAATACTTTTGAAGATAAGATTTTGAAAATACTTTGCTTTCCAAAGAAATGTAAATTCTGAGCTTGTTGGCTGCACCTGAGCATCTGCTTTGCGCCCAGCTTTCTGCAGGAGGTGGGAGAACCCTTTGCAGCCGAGTAGGACAGGAGGGGCTGAGGGTGGTCTGCTGGGGCACCAGAGCCAGGAGGGAGATCCCAGCCTGTGGCATTTCCACATTGCAATCTGGGGAGTTGGCTGAAAGCAGCGAGGGCTGACGCTGCCTCTCAGCTGTGTTGGGAGGCACTCCGGTGCCGTTTTGCTACTGCCCAGGGAGCTCACTGGCCGTGGGCAGCAAGAGGGAGGTAAGGTAAGGCTCTGGGAAGAAATGCTGAGACTGCCCAGCTCGACGCCTGCACGAATGAGATCTACTGTGTGCGTGGGTTAAGGGTACTGCCAATGGCGGCGTGGGACACCGATGGTGATAGGAAATCCAGATTCAGTTGTTTACAGGAAATTTGCTGCGATTTCCCGTAGCTCCTGCGCGTTCCAGTGTTTGGCCGCGAGGGGATCGCAACGTATTGCTCCTTCACCTTTGTGCTGACAATCCAGACTGCTTTTCTGTGGAGCATTTAGGCACTGATAACTGAAAGGGTTGAGGCACGCTCTCACGTCCCGACGCTCTCCAGGAGCGCTCGCGGATAGGAAGAGCCACGCGCCCGCACTGATTGACGTCGCGCGCTCCGCTCTGCTCCGCTCAGCGAGAAGCGCTCGAGCTGCCGGCAGCGGGGCCGGCTCTGCCCGCCGTTCAAGGAGTGCACGTGCGGTGCCACAGGGGCGCGCGCGGGCCGGGGAACGCGGCGCGGCCGTTGCCGGGGGCGGCGGCCGTTAGCGGGGCGGGCGTGGGGCGGCGCGCGCGTGCGGGGAGGGGCGCGAGGCGTATCCCGACGAGCCGCCGCGCCACCGCAGCGTCCCGCGGTCGCCGCCGCCTGCAGCCTTCGCCCCTTTCTCCCTTCGTCCCGCTCTCCGGCACAGCCCGGCCGCAGCGAGGTAAGGCGGCGTCCCGCTCTCCAGCCGGCACCTGCGCGGCGCGGCGGGACCCGGGAGCGGCGCCGAGGAGGCCCGCCCGCCGCCCGGAGTTTCTTGCCGCCGGGCCGGAGAGGCGGGTACTCTGGGGCGGCTCGGCCGGCGGCACGGGGACGCGGCGGGGCTCGGCCCGGCCCCGCTCTGCCCGCAGCCGCCTGCCCTCCCGCGGCCCCGGCGGGCGTGTACGGAGCGGAGCCGCGCCGTTCCGAGCCGTTCGGCGGCGGCCCCGGCCGTCGATGATAAACCGCGCCGGGGAGCGCGGCGCCGGCTCCTGGCGGCCGAACGCGCTGAGGCGGCGCCGCCGCGTTCGCTTCTGTAGCGCTGCTTTGCGCTTCCGCGCGGACCGGAGAGTGCCGCGGCGAGGGCTGACACGGCGGCGGACGGACGGACGGAGGTCGCTGCGTCCTCGCCGCCGTCCCTGCACAGCCGCCGAAGGCTTTTACTCGTCTGCGCCGCGATCGGTGCCCTGAGGTGCTAGGGCCGTTTATTCTTAACGTCTGCTGGCTCCCTTACAGTGCCTGCACGACGCGTTGCGCGGCTCGCTGGTAGCAGGAGGGCTGGCTGTGTGTTACCTCGGGCGCGGTGCGGCGCTGCCTTTGCTGAGCTGTAAGCGAGCCGCGTACGCCTCTTCCCCACCCTCTGCCCCACCACCCTGCGGTGTGAATCACTAGCGGGCTGCTTTCCCTGGCAGAGCTGAGAGGTGCCGCGGGTAATCCTTGTTTCGTTGCAGGCCACGTTCCCCGGATCGGTTTGGTTGATTCTAGCTTCGAAACGCGTAAAGCTTTTTGTGCGTGGAGGGAACTGTGGTTTTTCTTGTGGGAATTCTTTTCTGGTAACTTTTTGATCTGAATTCCCTGTGTATGTTATAGAGCATCTTTCTCCCTTTTCTCCAAAATGCAATTATTCAAGGAGACTAAACTAAAAACTTTACAAATAGAGTGGAAAAGAACATTGCCAAATGTCAAGGCTAACCAGGGACGTTTTCTGCGCTAGTGGTGAGAGGAGCCCTGTGGGCAGTGACCTGTTGAATGTCACTAGCTGGATGGAGCCTTCCGGCTGCCCTGAGCAGGGCACTGCAACCCGGCCACCATTGTTTCTGTGGATGTGGTCAAAACGTGTAAACATGTAATGGTTTCCAGGTTGGAACAGGTTGAGCTTTGTGAGGCTTCATCTCAGCCTGCTGGAGCTGAATGCTGCTGCTAGGGTGAGCGTTCTCCAGCAGACTGTGGTATGGGAGCTGAAGAGATTTGGCCTTTTAGAAGAACAGCAAGCTCTGTTAAATGTAAGGAGATGCCAGTCGAGATAATGATTATACTGTGTCGGGTGCTGTATAAACATATAAGAGGGCAAGGTCACTGCTCTGGAAAATTTACCGCTTAGGCAAGCGTTGTGATTAAGATGAAGGAAATGAAATACCCTTTGAAATGTTTTCAGGACTGCTCCTAGCCAAAGGGTCTGCTTCCACAGCCGTGAGCACGGCAGCTGTTCTGAACTTCATTTACCCGGTGAAGGAGCATGTGCGTGAGGGTCTTTGTGTTGTCTGACATTTAGTAAAGCGCCTAAGCATTCAGTGCAATGCCTCCGAGTGCAGTCTGTGTTGGAGTAGGTTTGCTTTTCTTTTGCTTTTCATTCTAGATCAGTTTTTCTTTCCTGGTTTTATTCAAGGAAATGGTAACAAAGCTGTAGGAAATCAGTGACTTGTTGTTTTCTAAGTTTTAAGAAAATCTGTAGCTGGGAACAAATCCTATGGTTTGGGTCAGTTTTTAAGAGGGAATGCAAGACTACAATGTCTTGAACTGAGTTTCACGTGTTCTTTGAGCTCTCTTGTAGCAATAGTGGAATTAACAAAGCTGTGCCTTGTCAGTAGTTACAGCTATTAATTCCCCCACCTCATTGTATTTGTGTTCCATTTCACCCATGTGTTATTTCTGTTGTCATTCTAGGCCCTGCATTTGACTGTGTGTTTTCAGTGCCCAGGTCTTAGAGGTCTTTGAACGCTGTTAAATGGTGTTAGTCATCCAGGATAGAAGGAAATGCTCAGGCATCACCTAAAACCAGTCTGAAGTGGTGCTCTATGCCTCCAGAGGAAAGGCCAAACTCCTCACTGTAAACTGGAGGGTTTCAAAAGGAAAGTGTGTAACTATTAGGAGCAGGAGGCAGTGAGGCTTTGCACAGAGAACAAGGGAAGAAAAACAACTAGTTGTTGATTGTAATTAACTTGCAGATAACATTAAGGATTTGCTGTCTGTGCTGATCTGGAGAAATATGCTTTCCCACAGCTATTGCTGTTATCTCCTCCATCCTCCCTGGTTTTGTGTTCTGTCCCCATCCTCATGCTTCTCCACCCTCCTGTCCTTTCTGCCTTTCTCAGGTGCTTCACTAATTTTCTCCTTCCTGTAGGAAAGATGTAAAATGGTTAACTTCAGTAGCAAAGTGGCTTTGTTTTAGTCTAGACTTCTGCTGGGAAGTTCTGCCACCTTCTTCCTGCTCATAGTTATTTGGAAGGGTTGTTATATCAAATAACTTGACCCTGAACTTCACTGAGATTAGCAGGGGGCTGCAGAGCTCCCGCCTGTTTGATTCTGAGCACCTCGATCTTCTGGAAGACAGTGCAGGACTGTTCTGTCTCTGCTTTTGCCATCCTGGGGATGATAAATGATGATGTACTTAATTGCTGGTATATTTGGCACGCCAGGACTTCTGTTTCCATTGTATGTATACTTCACAGTTGGACTAGATGATCTTGGGGGGATCCTTCCAACTAACCTATTCTATTTGGCATGTTTGTGTGTGACTCTCACAGCCGAGCCTTTGGCTCTGGTGTTGCCATAAGGTATCACAGCAAAGCCTATCTCCTCTCTTGGTGTGAGTTGATATGGTGGTAGGGAAGGCTGCATCCAGCTCACAGCTGCAGTCTTCACCAGCAGTGTGCACAAAACGTATTGCTTAGTTTCAGAAGGGGTTGTGAGAGAATGAGGAATGGAAAATTTGGAATGCTGTGGACTGAAAACCATTACTTCTGACCATTTCATTTCACAGCACGTGGGTGGAACAGATGGGTGAAGAGGGCAGGTCTGACAGCTGGGACTTTTGGTTCTGAGTGGAAGTGTGGTAATTCCCCTAGTTCTGCATATATGGATGAGAAGAAATCTGTTTTCGCTTATGAGCCTCCACTGTCTTTCCTGCCGAAAGTTTGTCTGTATGAGACTTGTTTTGAAACTCCATAATGAAATTCTGTGTGAATTCCATCTGGAGCGTGCGTGCATTTACATGTAAGGCTCCAGAACTGAAGTGCGATTGGAGTGGAAGGGGAAGAGAATGTTTCCCTACTCATGAGAAGTAATCAGACATAACTGATCCCTGTTTTGGTGATGGACTTCACAAATAGGCTTCAAAATTAGTTGAGTCAAATCCCGGTTTCTTAGTTAGAAAAAATCTTTTTTAGTGAGGAGGTCCCCATAGGAAATTTGCTCTATTACCAAGTGATTGTTAAACAGCAGTCACAATGCTTTGTTATTATCCTGGAGCAATTATACTTTTCTTAGACTTCATACTTAAAATGCTTCCAACGATTTTTCACTTAGATGAGGCAAACAGTGCTGCAGACCCTAAATAGGGTTTTGGAATAAAGTCCAAGTTCTGTATGTATTTTCAACTCATCTTGTAAAAGAACTAATATAGAATGCCTGTCCATCCTTTGGGAATACAGAGAGATTAATCTAAAAATACACTTGGTATACCCACGTTAGGAAAGGGTTGTAAGGTAACATTTTCAAAGCTTATTCTTTTCTTGGTTTGCTCTTAGCTGGAGCTATACAGTTTCTCCCAAAGGCATGAGTTACAAATGAATCTGCAATACTTTGTGACTTCTAGTCCTTTTCCTTCAGACAAAAGGTCCTTTCAATGTGTTGTGGAATGGTTACTGATTTTCATGTGGTCATTCAAGAAAAGGATAGTGATTGGCCTTCATAATAGGCCTTTCAGCACCCTCTCTAGTGGCTTGCTGACTGAAAAGATGCCCATGGCTGGGTACTGTATCAGCCTTTAAATTACTGGTGGATCTAATCATCCAACTACTGAGGTGAGAGCTGAAAGAGCAAAAAAAAAAAAAAAAAAGCTTCACTCATGTGTGAATACCAGTACATACCAGCTCAGAACTGGAGACAGATTTTGGTCTGTGTAAACTGGTGTAGTTTTATTTATTTTGATGTTCGTTGGCTAAAGGCCTGCTTGGTTTTGTTCTGTTGTTGTGGGTTTTTAAAGTTATTATTTTATTAAGTAGTAGGTAACTCAAACCTGATGTTTCCATGAGCTGTGTTCCTGTAAGCTGGCTGGCATGGTGGCAAGCAGTGTTATCTGATTGTGCTGTGCATGGCTGAGCGGACAGCGAACATGATTTCCTGAAGGTGTGACTGTCCTGTAAAGTCACGGCTATGTTCTGAGTTCGCATTAAGGGAGCTGCTACAACTGTCGTGTCAGCAGTGCAGTCTCACTGAGCTGTTATCCTTTGGTGCTGGTGAGGCCTGCCTGCCTGACAGTGCTTCAGAATAAACACCCTTTGCTTCAGGGTAGGTAGGCAGGTGGCCATTGCCCCACCCTTGTGCGAAGTCTGTGCAAGAATTCACGGTGTTGCCTGGAACAACATGAAAAGATAGTATTTGTGCTTGTATGGGAACTGTTGAATCACAGCCTGAACCTCTGATTGACCACCTGAGGTGAGCAGTGAGTCAGCCCTGGGAGCACAGGTGAAGGCAGTTCACCTGTGCTACTGGAAGGGGTGGAGCCTTGCTCCCCATTCAGGAGCTGACTGCCACTGGGGAAGGATCTCTTTTTGGAGATTGCTCCTCTTGGTGTCTTCTCAGCGAGCCCAGGACAAGGGTAAGCTTTCTATCTGTTCTTCTTTAGCATGATAACCTGTTTAGCCTAACTTTCTTGTATATTTCTTAATTATAATATCCATATATCCATTGATTATACAGCGCCATAAGATGTTTCTCAGTGATGGTAATTCTTCTTGAGTTTTATTACAGCTGATTTTGTAGGACACTGGGACTTGAGATCTTCCGAGGTTGGGTGCATGTGCCAATAAGGAGCATTTGGGCTTCAGGTGACTCTCAAACATATGTTCAGATGGTCACTTCAGACTGAATTACTTCTTCGTAACATGTAAATAACGTTTTTCAGACTGTACTGGTTTATGTATATTTCCCACGTATGCCTTCTATTTCTCTTAAGCTATTTACTTCTAATGTTTAAATGAATTTCTTGTGTGATGGTTGGTGCCTAATTAAATGTACCAAAAGCCTTACATGGCAGTCTGGGTATGTGGCACTCAGACCAAGTGGGACTGTGTTCAGTGACTGTGGTTTGTAGTAGCCATGGAAGAACCTGCAAGTGTCAAAATGCCATCGCTGCAGGAATTGCCACACTGTGTTGACGGAGGGAACAACTGCCTTATGCATTCATGCTAGTCTGTATGGGATTTGATTTAGAACTTTCAGACTTGGTCTGAATAAAGTGTTGCCTTTTTGTAATGCTGCTTTCCAGTAATAACTTACTGCTGACTGTAAATTGTTTTGAGCTGGCTAGTTTAAGCTGTTGGCGTGAATTTGTGCTTCAGTATTAGGATCAGAGCACACATTCCTTACTCTGGAGCTGATGAGGAGAGTGATAGCATGGAAGCAGAGTTATTGCACAGCACTTAGATGGAAATTCTTTCACAACTCCTGTGGCTTTCCGTGTAGCTGCTTTGCTACTGCACTGGGAAAAGGGAATCTATTTCTCATGAAAGTCCCTAAAGAATTTGAGAGCTTTCTCCTCCGCAGCCAAGTTACATTTTACGTAAGCATGGCAGAAGCTAGAAAGGGTGGCATGATGCATCAGGCTAACAGAGAGGTAGCCAGAGAGGCTAACAGAGAGGAGTGTGAAGGCAAGATGAGCAGAAAGCGTTTGGAAGATGGGCTCTAATATCAGGTGCATCTTATGGCTGACTGTTCTTCAGCTTGGTACACTTTCCTGGGTGTCCACAAAGTGAGGCAAATACAAATGAACTAGAGCAGCTGCTGTGGCTGTGGTTGGAAAGATCTGTAATGAGAGTGGAAGCTCCTGGGGGCTGGAAGGAGCACTGTCAGCCAGAGGGCACCAGGTTCTCATCTGTGGTTTTTGAGGTTCTCCTGTGGGAATGGGTGCTTGTGAGGTGGTAATAGTGGGGGATTACAGCAAAAGCGTCTTTTGTGTGGTGGTAATACAAGATCAGGGCTGGGTGTGTTGGAGGAAGCCTTTTGCTGAGCGGACACTGAGCTTTATAGCAGAACTTCAATTCTCTGGTATTTATCTGTGTGTGAAAAAGGGCTGTGGATAGCGTCCTATGTTATCTGTCAAATGCTTCATGCAGGAAATCAGCAGTGAAGTTGTACTTTTGTGATACTGTTGTTAATTCTGCATCTTGTCTTATGATCTTTTTAATATTTCTATTTATTATTCTATTAATTTCTATATATTGTAATTCTGCTCTCATTGTACTGCTATTTTTGGTACAAGGTGACTCTAACCATTGGAGTGTCACTGATGTGACATTGAGTCTGCATCACCACACGGCATGTGACCTCGCAGTTTTTTCCTCTTGGAGGTATAAACCCTTTGTGTGTCTGAAAGATCTTGGTCCTCTGTAGCTCAGTTCCTGAGGAAGGGATATTTCCCTCTAAGGCTCTGTCAGCTCTTTAGCTATGTTAGCAGTTTTGCAGCACTTCTGATGTGAATGGAAGTTTGGCTCTGTGTGGGAATACCTCATGGGAAGCAGCTGTGGAGCAGCCTGCTGCCTTTCACTGGAGTGAGTGCTGAGGTGCTCCTGTAGTGCACAGTCCTGAAATTCCAGGCAGCTCTGACCCTGCTCACAGTCCACAGAGCCAGTTGAGATGAAAAGTGCTCGATACTGTGAAGCATTTTAGTTTATTTTGTAACAAAATAAGCTTACGAAAGTTTACAAAAATAAGGAAATTCTGAGCTAGGGCAGACAGTTGGGCATTCTGGAAAGTCACTCTGCTGTTGCCTGATCTCGCAACAGATGGTCGTGGATGTAAATTCATCCATTATACTGCCATTCATTGACAAAGAATGATGAGCTTACCTTTCTCTTGGCTAATGGGAGGAGCTGATATTCCCATGTTAGCATTTTAACACAATTTCCTTAAGTTACGTTCTATCTGGCCCTAATCATATACTTTGCAATTTATCCTACAGATGGGGAAAGGTGGGAAACTTCTAATTGCCATCCTCGTGCTGGGTTTTTGGAGGTAATAACTACAGAAAGTTTTAATTGGAATTGTATGCAGTCAGGTTCTGTGAAGATCAGACTGCAAGTGAATGGTAGCTTTCAATGCTTTTAAATGGGAGTTGCTGAAGAGTGAAACCAGATTAATGAAGGTATTGCAAGTGGTTTGTTAAGTGGAAGAGGGATTGTTTTGTGGTTGCAATATTAAACTGTAAAAGGTTAGTTATTACTGCGTTGAATCACATCAAAGGAACAAAGTAATGTAGATGCAATTACACTGAATATCACACTGTCGAAACATTCACTATTTTAGTTGTACTGTCTTGAAGTTGAAAATAGTATCTTCTTTTTAGACTCTAGCTGAGACTGATTAAATGTGCTGTGAATTAGAAAAAAGACAAACCTACAGATTACTGTTACTAAAGACAAAGAAAGCCAGGATATTTTGTATCCCAGTGCGGTGCTTAGTCCAAGCTCAGCTCTGCCTATCAGGCTCTGTTTCCTCAAAGTACTGCCAGGGAATTTAGAGTCCTGCTTTTCAGAAGCGATGTTGTAGAGGGCAGTGGCCAAATGGCATCATAGACTCATAGGCCATTTCTTGGAGTGCCAGAAGTCCTAATGTGGGTGACTCATTTTGATATCTTGAACTCTAAGGTCATGCATGAGAGCAAGGCACTTGAAGACGTGTGTTTCTTTAGGCAGCTCTGTAGATGGCACGGCAAAACTACTGGAACTGTTGCCAGCTGGCAAGCAGTATGCTTTAGGAGCCTTCCTGTTAAGTGTGCTGACTTTTTTTTTTAATATGACAAATATATACAGATAACTATGTATATTAATATATTCAGATATACCTAAAACTTCATTGTCTCCTTTAGATTTCTAATACTTAACCATAAGGCTTCAGTGCTGAAGGAAGACCTATCAGTAGCTTCACATTTGTTCCTTTGAAGCCCAGTGTTATGTACCACACTCTTCCATAGCTCATGTTTCTCTCTTGCATTTAGAGTGTATTTGTTTTCAAGGGTGGGGAGCAACTGATCAGTTTTGACCAAAAGTCTGCACTTCGAGGTTTTTTTGGAAGTACTAAGTTTGACTGCTGGGAGCCAGGGTTGGTTTTCTTTTTAAAAGAAAGCTTAACACAATAAAGAACAACAGTTTTGCCTTCATCTGCTATCATATTTAAACATGGGGGATTAAAACAATTGTTCCTTTTCCAACTGCATCCCATGTAAAATGCTTCTTTCACAAAAAATGTTTGTAATGCATCAAAAATAACTTGGCAAAAAATCATCTTTGATGCAAGATTGACACAAACATTTTATCTGGAGCCCTAGTTGAGCTTTAAATAGTTAGAGAAGCAATAAGCGCCTGTATGAGAAGCTTGCCCCAAATCTTTGGGGGTTATTTTGTTATTCATATGTCATCGCCATGAAGTGTCTGCTTTGACATATAAATTAGTGCTTTGTGGATTCTTTTTTGGGGGTACTATGAGAGAAGTATGCATGCTTTCCTCTGTGATGTGAGATTCCACATGGGAATGGGATCTCATTATGTCATGACTGAATCTAACCAAGGTTCCCTGGGTAATTTGCTCCTCCATCCTATTAAAACTTCTAAGTCTTGAGCTATGTTTGTATTTGTAAATTGATTTCATTAGACATCTTCATTATGATTTCGTTCTTAAGAGTTTGTGTGCAACAACATAAGGGTATTTTCCCATTAAACATGGAGGGAGGTAAAGATTTGACTTCTGTGTTAGAGTATGCTTCATCCCAAGCACTTTGAAATATACAGTCCAGAGCATGTGCTCTGTGGCTCTTTTCTGCTCTTGTACCTTGTATGGGAGCTCTTGTATCGTGGCCCCAGATGAGCACCAGGGGAAAGGACCTGCTCAGCCCTGGGAGCACGGGTGAAGGCAATTCAGCTGTGTGACAGGAAGGGGAGGAGCCTGGCTGCACCTCTCTTAGACTCCTTTTAAGGGCTGACTGCCACTGGGGAAGGATCTCTGGTTGGAGATCTCTCCTTGGTGATGCTTTCCCCTGCAAACCTGGAATCTTCTGATACAGGTGAGCGATCTTTTTCCCTTCCTTTGTAGTATCTCTCTATTGTGCCAGTCCTTCTATCGTCACACCTGTGTTGTAATGCCTTTCCCATTGTATTTACCTGTCCAACTGCGATGTACCTGGAGAGGAAGAGAAGTGTGAAGCAACTGGCTGGGAGTTCTTGGCCCTCGTTCTTCCTGGAAGAAGGGAAGATCCCATTAGCTCCTGGGCTGAATAGGTGCTCTCAGGGTGTGATGTGGTGCTAGCTCCCGGTTGCTGTCTGCTGAACTGCATTGTGAACTCAGCATCCACAGCCTTGATGCATTACCCACCACCCACTGATTATGTTCAGTAGGTACCGTTTTCTTCTCCTAAAATCGCACTTCACTCAATTAAAAGCAGGTCCGTTCAGATGTTTTCTGTCTGCTGTTTATTTAGATAAGCAATTCATCAATTTCTTTTGAAAAGTGTCATGAAAATACTTCTTTCTTTGTCAGACTGTGACTGTCTAGAAATGTATATACATGGGTGGCATCACTAAGAAAATGTCTATTTTGTTTTTGTTCACTGAAAACCAATTCCTTTATAAAAGTGCTGGGAAAAAATATTAGATAGAGACAGTGTGACTAATTTATTTTCTGCGTGCAAAGTATGAAGTACAGCTTCTGTCCTTCTGTTAGGAGGCTGAAGACAGATTACGTGGAGGACGTGCCAGTTTGAAAACAGTGGTGATTGCACGTTAATTGGAAATGAGATATTCCAGCTGTCATTAATCTATGAGCTGTAAAATTCTTAATTGTTTTGATTTACTGGAAATGAATGGAGGATAGTTTCTGCCCAGAAAATGACATTGTTATTTTTTTAGCGGTTGCTTTTTTTTTTCCTGATCTTCTCTTAGAATTAATTCTAAGATTATTTTGTGTAAGCTAACATACGTATATTTAGACAAGTCTGGGCTGAATTTTCTAATAAATCTGTGGCGGTTATTTTCAGCTTGTCAACACTGAGGCAATTCTTTTTTTTTTTTTTTTTTTTTTTTTTTTTTTTTCTTTTTTGACTTCTCCAACCTCTGCCAGAAAAGCTTCCTCTTACAGATTGGCCTCTCAGTGTACAAAATTGGCAAGTAAAACCCACAATGGACTTGAAGTGACAGCAGAACTCAGCCAAGAGTTGGCGGTTTTCACACAGAGGTATGGGGGATCCGTAGAGTTCACAAACTGTACAGAATGTTTTTCTCAGTGTTCTTATGGCCACTGAAGTCTGTAAAAATTGAGTTCCCTTTTGGCACTGTATGTATCCTGGCTCATCAGGGTATCAGTGATTGTCTTAACCAGGGTTCTCCAGCTTTGTGATGTTGCTTGGTTACTGGCATTCCCACAACTCTCCAATAAAACAAAGCAAATGTTGGTGGTTTTTTTTTTTAAGTTTCTGTTTATGGACTGGTCTACTGTACAGATCCAAACAAAACAGGACTGTAAATCCTCTGCAGCTTCTTTAATGATCTTTTTTTTGTTGTTGTTGTTTTGTCTCAAGTATTCCATTTGGCTGCTTGTAAAGATTTTCTATTTTAAATATGTTTTTTCAGTATGTTGGACTACTTCTAGGATTCTGCACAAACTCATTAAATTCAGAAACTAGGATCCTGGCTAAAAGTAAGGCATAACAAATAATGGTTTTTGCTGTCAGGCAATCTGCTACCTATGGCTAGGAGGTTGTCTTTTAGGTATACTCTGTGCATCCTCTGAGGGTAGGAAAAAGGGCAAAGCTTTGCGTGGAATGCCTGAGAAACTATTTTATTTAGTAATGATAATAATAAAGAACTGGTTTAACTGTTTGACTGAGTATTTTGTGTCATTTTGAGTACTTGAGAATATAGCTTCAGCCCCGTGCCCCCAAGGTAATAATTTTGATGCATGGGCTCATCTGTTTCAGTGAGAATTCTCATCTCCAGTCCAGCTAGCTGATCCTGACAAAGCATGCAGGCACTGAGAGCTCAGTGTAGCAGAGGTGCATGGGTAGTTTCTCTTTTGCTGCCTCTGTCCCACAGAAGAATCTCTGTCAAGTGAAAAATCATCTTCGGGCTGAAAGATGTTACAAATCTGAGATGACATTATATTGATATGCTGCAAAGGATTTTTTTTTTTCTTTTTAAATGTAGTTGTTCCCAAAAAAATCTCATCTTGGGAATTCTTACATGTAGGTGAGTTTATTAGTAAGTAGTGAAAAGAGAGCTTTCTGTAAATCTGCTGGAGTCATCAAGTGCTTGCCTAAGAGTGGGTTACAGAAGTTCTCTCAGTGTTTCTGAGGGTAGAGAATTAATAATGATTGGGAATATCTGTAAGACAGCAAGAGATTGAAGTGAGAAAAAACCCACATCTACGTAAACATTCCCAACTGTGGAAGGATCTGTCAGAAGCATGGCTGCTGTAGGAAGCAGGCAGCAATTCTCATAGGCAGTAGAAATTCCGAGTGTTGCCTTACACTAATTGTCCAAGTGAAGGTGCTTTAGCAGTTCCCACAGCCCACTCCTCTAACAGTTGTGTTTACAGGGTACTTCTAAGAGAGGTTTCACATGTAGTGAGATACCAGGTGTAGTAACTGTATGATGTTGGTTTTTCTAGGGTCATGTATTTCTGTATTCCAGGTCCATTCCAGTTCCATTTTGGTCAGTAGGAAAGCGCTTAGGCCTTTGAGAGGAAAATGTTGACTGCTATTGGGTTAGTAGGAATAATTGAGTAAAATAATGACAGATCACTGTTAGGGGGATAAAGGTATTTGCAGGCTTTTTACATGTGGACTTCTTTTTAAATTAAAAAAAAAAAAACCAAAAACATTTGAGCTTTAGTTAAACTCAAAGCTCCCACAGAACCAAGCAAAGTCTTGTATGAGGGGAAAAAACGACAGAATTCTTTATGTTTGAGTCCTTTTGAACGTAAAGCTAATAGTGAACAGCAGAGCTCGTCTGTTTCTTAAACCGTGCTATCTTGTGTTGGCTGGAACTGAGACCATGCCAGCTGTATCTCTGATTGTGTTGCCTGCTTTCTGCTCTGAGAGCCTTCAAGGGCAAGACCACACAACATTTATAGGTTTTCTTCCTTGTTGCAGCTGTTCTTCATTTACTGTAGTTCCTGCCTGGATTGGATCAGTGCTGAATATGGATCCTATCCTTTGCCCTACTGAGGTGTTATTGTCATACTTGTGTCACTGGACAGAGATCTGGTGCAGGAGCCGGTCCAGTCCTAAAGCTTTTATTTTCTTGTTTCCCAATTCCTGCAGATTCCTTTTGCTGTAAAATCTTTTGGCAAATACCAGATAGAAGACATTTTTACTCCTGGAGCTCGTGCTGTGTTATAATCGTATGCAAGTTTTGTTTTTGTAAGAAACGCAGATTTTAAGCATTAAGATGAATTGTCTTCAGCAGCTGGATCCTGCTGAGTATCTTTAAGACTGCATTCCCTGGCAGGAGCTAGAAACTTCAGCACACAAAATGAACCATCACGGCAGCCAGTTTGACTTTGAGGAATGTTATTAAATGACAAAGTACTGAGGTGTAAAGCAGCAATTTTGCAGTTGTGTTGAGACAAGGAGCACCACTCACATCAGCTACGTCATAGCTGGCACTCTTTGTTGGGCAAAGGACTGGAACTAAACATCTTAAGACTTGGCCAATTGTGAAGGATATCAAAGTTTGCTTTCCAGGTGCTAAACGATTGAGTGCTGGTAGTTAGGGAAGTGTATTTGGCTCACTAGCTCAGGCCAAAACCTAAAACCAAAAAATGTCCAAAAAAAATGTAATGCCAAAATTCTCAAGCAAGTCTTGCTCTTTTTTTGTTGTAAAAGTAGGCTGTAAATAATCTCTGTACTTGGTCACGTCAGCATGTGGTGGATGGTTCCCTGCCTTCTGTGGACTCATTCCTCACGCTGTGTGTTCCTTCAGCGCTGACCTTTGTCACTCTGCTGTACTTAACACCTTCTGACCTGCCTTTAGGATATTTACTCAGAATCAGAGGTGCTGAATGCTGTGTTTACTGTTAGGATCTAGAAGGCTCATAGGGCTACAGTGGAATCAACTGAGTGCAGTGTTTGGTGTTTGAGCTCTCCTGTGTTGCAGGTGTGTTATGAAACCTCAGGTTGAGGGGTCAGAACTAGGCATCAGTAGAGAAGTGATAGATTGATTTTTGTTGTTGTTGTTTTTTGTCTTCAGAAGTGGGGAGAAAGCTGATCAAGGATAAAGACTCCTGTTCAGAGTGTTATGTAGCTCATGAACTTTTTGGGTCTGCTTTCTTGAACTATCGAGGTGCACATCTCTAAAGACCACCGTTTTGGTCTACGTTGTATTAGTAATTGGTTCTGGTGTTCGTGTGTGTGATGTGTCACATTAGTACCAGGATTGAGCAACTGTTAAAGAGATCAGAGTTCAGTGTGGAAAAGATTTAAGTGATTTATGATTTATTTGTATATTCTCCAAAGTTGTAAAACTGTGGCGAGCGCCAACTCCTGCTGCTTTTCTTTTGGCTTATGTTTGGTGTTGGCGCTTTTACTCCTCGCTGATATGAGGTCTGGGGGTGTGATATCTGAATATCTACTTCTTATTTCTTCCGTGATTTCTTTATTTCTTTTCTCTGGCTTTTTTTTTTTTTTTTTTTTAAGGTTCTGAGAGGGAGTTTAATGGTATTTCTTCCACACATGTGGCCTTTGTCATGTGTATGGATTTGCTACTAAGGGATATGGGGCACTGTTCCTGAAGTGTCTGTTTCATCTGCAAAATTACGTCATTGTTTCCTACTTGAGGGTCTTATTTTTGTCTGAAAATACAAAATCACTTTAACCTACAAATACAAGAATTGACCTTTTCCTTTTGAGAAATTACCTTAAACATTTGCAGACTTCAAGCTATAGTATTTCACTTTTATATTATCAAAGAAAATAAGGTTCCTTTTAACTGTTGTATGTTTACTCTTAATTTTCTTTTGTCTCCCTAGAGTCATTATTTCCCACATAATGTTTTCTTTAGTAATATGTTGTGGAACACAGAATGAGGACAGAATGGTGGATCAGAAGATAATGAATTATGGAGAGATAGCCCTTATAATTTTTTTTTCTTAAAGGTATTGCATCTCATTTGGTCAAACTTGATAGATATAATGTTTGGAGAAAGAACCTTTCCAACATCTGATAAAACATTGTGGGTTTTATTTTTTTGTAAATTTCACATATGTTATGTAGCTGTCTTGGTTACTTTGTCTTTTTTATGGTACAATAGTGCAAAACAAAGACTTTTGACTTCAGTTTTTTGCTTGTGTTTTTGTCTTTTAAAATAGTCTTCAAAAGTAACAGCCTTCAAAGTACTAGAAGTGTAATTCTAACTTAATAATTTCATACAGTGATCATATTTCATACCTGAGGCCGCATTAAGGGTAGACTTCTATGTTTATCTGTCACTTTAGTCATCAGTATTTTGTGAAGTTCACAAGGGTGGAAATAGTCAGAAGTCACTGATCAGGGAAGAAAATCTGTGTGTCTGTATTTGAAGTTGTAGACTTCCACTTGTTTGATTTCCAGATTTTAATTTTCCGCTGAAGTTGGAAAGGAATCTCTCCCTCACCGTGGCTTGAGGGAGAAAACTGATGTTTCGCAGGGAGTGTGCTATGCTGGGGAAAAAAGAATAGCTGTGATTTCTTAGTACAATAGTATGCATGCTTTGATCTTTTAAAATCCTAAAAATACCACCTGCAGACTACAGATGTTAATGGAAGGAGATAGACCCATTCTTTTGCATAAGAAATGCAATAGCTACCAGACCTTTTACTGTCCAGTCTCAATTTAAGTGCTCACTAGACAAGAGAGATGCATGCAGTCTTGTTTCGGCCCTTTCTTATGTCTTTTTTTAACAAAGGCTCAAGTCTTGTCTTTGTTTGCATCAAAGAACAAATTGCCAATAGGGCCCGTGGGATGAATATTCTGCCAAAAGCATGTGAGTATGCTTCCCTCCTAAATTTCCTGCCCCTCCATTTTCAGTTCTCAAATCTGTGCTCGTTGTGTAGATTCAACACCCAGAGCAGCTCTTTAGCATCATGACGTGTGTGAATACTTGTATTTCTCCAGTGAAGCATCATGTTTTAAATTGCTCCATCCATCTCTTTTATTTTGAACATAACTGTGACTCAGCAAGCCGTGCAATAATATGTGTTTAGATTGCAGTGAACTTTAGGACCTAGGTTGTCGGAGCCTTTGTTCTGGGGGGTTTTTCTGGGTGAAGTGCTTCAGGAAACATCTGGCTCTTCCAGAAGCAACTAAGAACTTTCTACATTTTAAAATAAAACCTGTGATTCTGATAGGACTTCCTTGCTTTGCTGTAATCTTTGGGAAAATGTGATTTCAAAATGCACAAACAGAAATAGTCACATATCTTCGAATGCAGAAGGAAGAACTCAACTTGCAAAGGGAAACCATTTGTACTGGCTTAGGAGAGGCTGGTTTCAGTGATTGATTGTTCAGAACTGTGACATGATAATTCCGGGGTGAGGTTGAGGCTGCTGAACAGATTTTACTCCCGAGCAAACAAGGACCAGTGTGCCTTAAGTGGCAACTAGGAATAACATCCTGCTCATGTAGTTGAGTTTGCAGGCTGACTTCTCCTTTCTACAGAAAAGAGGACAAAATGTAACTATTAATTCTGTTTCTTTATTTTTTTCCCCACCAATGAAACGAGGAAATCAGTTTTTATCCATCAGCATATGGGCATGCAGCTGTGTCATTGCATGTTCTTAACTTGGGGGAGAATTACTCTAAAATTCCTATGGAAATCAGCAAAGGCCTTGTCATGTGGGTGAAGTGCTGGTGTCGCTCTTTGGGCTTCCCTTTGTTTCAGCTCACTTAGTGCTCTTGAGTTAATGATGTTGCTTATTAGAGGATGGTCATGCTGAAACTATGCTGGTGTTGTTCAGAGAGATTGAATTAGTGACTCGTGAGTTACTTTATCTGTTGCACCTACAGCACTCTTGCTTTCCTAGGTAGAACAGTTTGCATTGTCCAAGGTCTGTATTTACAGCTCAGGTACTTGAGTGTAAGGTACTACTCTAGTGTGCTGACTAGATTGAATTTAAAATATGAGACTGTTCTGTGAAAATAGGCATCCTTCATCCATTTGCTGCTTTGGTCAATGTGTGTGAATGCTGACAGATGCCCACACCAGTTCTTACAGGGTTTATTTTCACTGCCATACAAGATTAGACAATTGCCTAAGACTTGTTATTAAATCCATTCTTGACTACACTTGCAATACTCTCAATTAAAACAAATCTGTCCTAAGAAATCATCCCCTGTAAGGAGAGATCACTGAAGTAAACAAAAATCAAGTTAGTTGCTAAGTTTCTTTGTCTTCCATCTGTCTTTGCAGGAGATTCAGACCACTGGAGAAGAGACAAATAAGAACAGAAACTGGAGGCGTTCACAGTGGTAAGATACCTTTCATATTTCTCTTTGCAAATGATTGTGACTGAGGTTACCTAGTCACATGCCAGAAACTCATGTCACACTTTCAACCTATCCTTTACAGCTGAGTTCATCAGCTTTCTTGACCTGATCTACTAAAGCTGATCATAGTGCAATGTGCCACATACCACAGCAATGACAGAAGAAGAAACAAAAAGGAGAAAAGACAAATGCAGCAACTGGGAAACTTATATTTTAATTCCTTACTTTGTAGCTTTGACTTCTTACAATGATACAGATTAGTGGCTAAGTGTGCTCACTTTTGTATTGCACGTTTATGTGATGAGTAACAAATATAAAGTTTATTTATGCGTATATTCTATCAGTTCAGAAACAACAAGCCAGGAACTTTAGGGGTTACTTTCACCATGGGAATGCAGACTATTTAAACATCACAGAAGGTGCTTTGGTTCCTATTTTATTTGTGGAGCCTATCTTTCACCTCTTCAGTTAAATTTCTTTCCTTTAGCTTCTCCCTGTGTGTCACTAAGTTAATAGTCTCTTAGTAGAATTAATGCCCTACTGCTTCTTCTCATCCTTTTGGAATTGAACTATTGTGAACTATTGTGAACATGTGTAGCATGATTTGCAGCAGAAGGTTCTGCTCAATTGGTATTTGGAAATAATCCCTCACTTAATTCTGTCCAAGATCATGTTCAGAGGGTGGTGAGAAAAAGACAGCTTCATAGGTATAGGAAAAAAAAAAGGGGGGGGGCGGGGGGGGGAAGGAGTGGTGTAGGAGGGGAGAAATTGAGACTCTGCAACTGTCTCAGTTCAGAGGTAGCCTGAACCCAATACATCTTGACACTTGTTTTGAAGAAAACACTTTGTTTAAAGGTACCGGGTGATTCCTTCTGTTACTGTGTTAGAAGGGAATCAGTGTGTCTCTGTCCAGCATGTTATGAAAGCATAAGCTGCAGTTCTGAGCCTGATAAGTGGGCTAGTCACCTTGCCTTTCTGTTCATCAGATGTCCTCAAGGTTCTCCAGTTTACTTGCAACCTAGGACATCTGGATTGTGTTCCTAATCAATAACTTACTGAGAAATCTTCAGTGAGTCACTTAATACCTCATTTTTATATTAGTAAAATGACATAACAATACTATTCTTTTGTACTTGAGCATGGATGTTGGGAGCATAAATAGATCTTGTACTGAGCTTTGTGAAATGCTCAGGTGTTATTATAAAAGGCAGAAGGAGGACTCATTTGCACATGTCCTTACATGTCCTGCATATACCATATTTCTGCAGTACTTCTCCTTTCTTAAGAATTTCTTTTTAACTTCTTCTAATGTAGTTTCTACATGACAAAATGCCAAAGCATTTGGTGATGGAAGGCTTAGTGGGAGTTGCTGAATAGATTGTCTTTTAGTTAATCATTTAGCATTTCAAACATGGTAGCTGTGAGCAGTGTGACTTCCTCAAAAGGAAGAAGTTAGATACGGGTGCTCAAAGTTTTTCCCACACTTCTGCTGATCCCGAGTGTGGCCAAGTATGTGCTGAAATATTGCTTGTCTGACTACTTACTACAACTAAGTGAATCATTGGATTAGGTCCTGGCCAGACCTTGAACTGCCAGAAACAAATGACCTGTCTAGAGAGCAGTATACCTTGGAAGCATTTTTCCCCTTGTCTGAAGTGTTACACAACGCAGGAATTTCTCAGAAGAGCAGATTTGGCTTTCAGTGATTTCAATTAAAGATGGTAATTTCTCAGCTGTGCTTGGCGTTTCACATCAGAATAATGGTCTGTGGCTCTGAAAATAAGGAAGTTGTTGCTGGCAAGCCACTGGAGAAGCAGTTGTGCAATTGGAGTGACAGTGGTAAGGAGGTCAGTATCCCTCAGGCTGATAGAGAGCTGGTTTTCTGGCTCTGAGAAACCTCCAGGTCCATATTAAAAGGCAGCAGGTGTGTGCAAATGTTCCTTCTAGAATTAAGGCCAACACTTCTAGTCAATTCTGAAAATGTTTTCCTATGGTTTCTTTCTTCCTCAGTACCCATCAGTAAAATAATTTAGTAAAAATACTCCTTATCTATTTACAGCTTAGCTACTTGGATTTGAAGTGCCATATAAATAAGTACAGAAATGATGGAATCTTGCAGACACTGAATACTGGTGGCAGGTTTTTCATCAGAAACCCAGAAGTATGTGGTACAGTAACCTGGCATGGGTTTTCTGTATGACTTGCTGTAGGTTCACCCTGTGCAGCAGCCAAGCACTCAGAGTGGCTCAGCGTCTCTTCCACCCCACACTGTTGGGACAGAGTGCAAAAATAAGGGTGAAAGTGAGAAGATTCATGGTTTGAGATAAAAATGGTATAATAGGTGAAGGAAGGTTGGGAGAAGGAGGGGAAATGACACAAGGAATGCAAAGGGAATTGGCTCACCACTTTCCACATGCAGAAAGTTGGCCCAGCCTATCTTGAACGACAGCAACCTTGTAAACAACAACAAAAAAGCCTCTACCCCGGTTTTTATTGCTAAGTTTGATGGTGGATGGCATGAAATTATCCCTTCAATCAGGCCGGGTCAGCTGTTCCAGCCCACCCCTTCTAACCTCTTGCCTGTTTGCTGTGGGGACAGTGTGAGTGAGGAGGAAGAGAGAGCCTTGACACGCTGCAGGCGCTACTCAATGATAGCCAAAACACTGATGTGTTATCAGCACTATTGCAGCTGCAGATCCAAAGTGCAGCACTATATAGGCTGCTGTTAAGAAAGTTGACTCCATCCCAGTGAAACTCAGTACATTTTAGGAATAGTTTAGGAATGTATTCCTATTTTAGGAATAGTTTAGGAATGTAGTCCTAAACAATTACCCAAAGAACAAAAATCCTGTTGTAAGATGTCCAGAAAAGAATTCTCTTGATTAAAATTATCTTGTAATCTACAGATGTGAAATTTCATGTTAATATCACAAGAACTTCTGAAACAGTTCACAAAGTGTGTGCTAATGTTCATCTTTCTCTGAAGAATGTTTGAAAACATTTATTTAAATTTCACAAAGTTCAGGAGTGCTTAAGAACTTTTCTGAATTGATGCTGCACGTTTGACTTGACTGTTCTGGTGTTCTGCAAGAGCAGTTCTGAAGAAAGTTTTGGTGTTTGCATTGGGCAAACGGTCTCAGATACAGGTAGTTATGGAATTGCCTGTAGGTGCGTCTTGGCACTGTCTGTAGGACAGAAAATATGTGATTTTTCTGCCTTAAAATAACTTTTCAAGTTTTCTGAGATTGTAATGATGCTAGACATAAAATGCTTTCAAAATTAACGTGTTAAGAGTTAGAGTTATGTGATTATCCCAGGAAAACGCAAGAGAAAAAATCTGAAGAATGGAATCTTTATTCAATTCTGATGGAAAAATGTAAGTGAATCACTTTACTGTCAGCGGCCCTGTTCTTCCCTGCAACCTGTTATTTTTGACCTCATACACCATTGTCAAAAGTAACAAGTAGCTGTTTGATGGAAACAGCTCAAGCAGTACTTCAGATCAAAGTCTGAGACTGAAAACAGGTTGAGCATTCACAGTATTTTCTGAGGAAATCGTAAGGGTTAAAGGAGACTTGAGTTCTTGGAGATGTTCTTTATTTTTTGGATTTGTATTACTGTGTTACTGAAAGCCCTTTATTCCACTTCTGATAAAATTAAGACGGATGAGCATTTGTTACAGATGGTGAAAAACATCACAAAATCATAGAATTATAAAATGGTTTAGGTTGAAGATCATCTAGTTCCTACCACCCAGCCGTGGCCGGGATTGACAACCAGTAGATGAGGCTGCCAAGGGCCCTATCCAACCTGGCTGCCTCCAGCAATGGGGCATCCACAACCTCTTGGGTCAACCTGTTCTAGCACTTTACCACTCACTGAGAAAAAATTTCTTCTTAATATCTAACCTGAATCTCCCCTCTTTTAGTTTAAAACCATTCCCCCTTGTCCTACCGCTATCAGACCATGTAAAAAGTCATTCCCCTCCTGCTTGTAATTTGTTTTCAAGTACTTAAAGGCCGCAATGAAGTCTCCCTGGAGCTTTAAGTTGTCCAAGCTAAACAAGCTCAAATCCCTCAACCTTTCTTCAGAGGAGATGCGTTCCAGGCTATGTCAAAGGCCTTGCACAAGTCCAGGTAGGTGGCTGTAGTTGTCCTTCTTTTTCTACTTTTCCACCAGTGTCATCACTCCATCGTAGAAGGCTGCCAGATCGGTCAGGCAGGATGTGCCCTTTGTAAAGCTGTGCTGGCTGTCTCAGATCACCTCTATATCTCATGTGTATCATAAGATCTCCAGGAGGCTCTGCTCCGTAGTCTTTGAAGGCAAAGATGTGGGGCTCTCTGGCCTGTGGTTCTCTGGGTCTTCTTTTTCCCTCTTCTTGAAAATGGAAGTGATGTTTCCCTTTTTTCAGTCACTGGGGGCTAGCATTGGGCAAATGTATGTGGTGTGTCTGAATGTGAAAGTTGAAGGTGGCCATCATGATTCTTAGTGGATTTTTCACTCAAAAGAGAAATGTAGCATTGTAAGGTTTGGACAGTTGCGAAGTAAGCACACAACACAGTGAATCTCCAGTATTTCCTTAAAAGCTGCTATGCAATTGTTCTTGGCTTTTCAATTGAAATGCTGATTTGAATGAAAGTTTCTACAAACGCTTGGGAAGAGTGAACATATTCTTAAAAAAAAAAAAAAAAAACAAAACAAAACAAAACCAAAACACCCTGCAGGAAAGACATAGCAGGACTGCTTTTCTCCAGCATGTTCTGAAAATACCCATGCTAGAGATGACAGTTTCTTGTGGGGCAGAGGTAGCTTGTATTTTTTGTTCAATCTTCAGAGGTCACGCTCTGAGTAAGTTGAAAGAACTGTTGAAAGAATTCTTGGGACAAAAACCTTCTCTGAGGGCAATGAGATGGAGTCTGTGTTCTGCGAGAATTGAGGAGCAAAGCTGGGACTTATCCCCATGTAAAATGCTGCTTTGGAACAGGGCATAAGGTGGTGAAAGGCTTACTCTATTTCTCTTCTGTGAGTGACAAAGTAGTTCAGACAGTCGAAGAGGAGCCAAGCATTCCCTATTTGCTGTGCTCAGATTGTGAACAAGGTGCTTAGACTCTCTGGTCTCAGCTAATGGCCAGAATAGCCAAGAAAAATAGCGATGGGTACAACTGGAGTATCTGGTGTGTCAACATTACTGGCAGCTCTGTGTTTCTAAGGAAGACATCTATTGGAGCTAGACTTCACTTCCTGTGTGAGCTGCTTCTCATACTTGTCTCACTTTCATTTTTGGAGAGGGGAGTCCAAATATTGAGTTACTATAGAGCCAGCACTCTCTACCCAATTCCTTGGTTGTGTGGATGCCAGCAGTAGAGCTCTGTTAACCTCAGAATCTAATAGCAGGTAATTTCTGTTGCCTGCAGGGCCAGACCTGCTCATTTTGGTGTGGCTAAATCAGAGGTGTTAGTCTGTAGTTCTGACTGCTTGGCTTGTTTACAGTAAGAGGCCAGTCTGAATGATGAGCATGACTGCTCTTTGTAAATGAAGATGCCTGCCTTATGCAAGGCTTCATGAAAGTGTATATTGTCAGCTGTTTTAAAACAAAAACTCTTCAGGAGTCACCTTTGCCATTTCTTGAGGAAACTCCAGGGGAATGAAGGAAAGGCATAACTGATACAAGGCCTTACTTGACAGTAAGCACTGTCATTGTCTATTCTCTGGGTGCATAAACCACAGTAATTTCCTACTTTGATATGATGAACTTCTCTCATCTTAAGTTTTACTGTGATATCAGCTGTGTGGGGAGGGATAACTGGCTCATGGGGAATTCAAATGGCTTTTTTGGAGAAGCTTTCTTCAGCAGATGTTTCTGAGAAATGTTCCAGTTGTGATGAAGTAATACTTTTTTCCAACAAAAGCCCCATTTGATTGGAAAATTCCCAGCCAACTCAATTTATTGTATGTCAGTTCTTACTGCTTACAGAATAGTTAGAGCAAGTTGAAAAGCTGAAAACTCAGTTTGCTTAGTGAGTTATCTCTGTGATCTGCCACCATTTCTTTGACAATGCCTACTTGCAATATACAGGAGGTTGTAAGTTCTGTTGCAGCATTGATAATTAACAGCAGTGGCAACAGAGATGAAGGAGATTGGGCTTTCCTGTGTGCTGCTCATCAGAAGTGTGCTGATACATGTTTGCTCCAGCAATTTGGGTGTGGTACCCATCAGTACACTGGCAGTTCCAACAGATAGGGCACAGCTGGGAACTGCAAGTAGTAACTTAACTGGATGATTTTGAATGCTCAATCCCACAGAGCAAGTATGTTACTTTACCAACGTCTCTTAATTATTCCTTTATAGAAGTTCTGGACAGATGCAAAGTAAAGGTCTGTCTGATATTATTTGTCCATCAGGATTGTCTCTGGCCAATTCAGAAGTCTGTATGTTTTTTCTACTTCAGTTTTTTTTTTAAAGCCTCTTCTATGACTGTCTAAATCAGGGCCTTAGACTGTGCATGTCAGGCAGGACCTCATATGACACTGACCTTTAGATGCAGAGAAGTTCTCTGACTGTCTCTGATCATCATGGGGAGACTGTTTAATGTGCCGTGGCTTCTTTTTACTGATATTCTATCTGCATTCACTGACTTTACTTTTACATTAATTTTGCTATGTCTGTGAGCAGTAATACCTGAGTATCGTTGGTTTCAAATGGAAAGAATAACTGGTTTCTTTTTTCTTTCTTCAAAAAAAAGTACACTGCAAGGTCAGTTACACTGTACTAACCACTTATTTATTGTACAGTAGCAAGTAGATGAAGGGCCTGTTTAGACAGTAAGTAATTATAGGTTGGATTATTTAATGCTTCTGTTGTTGCTGTTTCCAGGAATACCTTTCTTTAACATAGGAAATCAAGATTTTCCATGAGGGTGGGAAAGTGAGGGAGGAGAAGCAAGCTGTCTGTAAGTTTAGGAACAGCCAAATACCGGTGGTATTGCTGCCAGTATAGGGTGTGACTGTGGGTACTGTAAACAGGGGAACACTGCTGGGTCTGCATCTGATTTCATGTGTGCATCAAGTCACTGTAGTAGAGAAGATTTTATAAGGATTTTTTTTTTTTAGTGTTTCTTATCTGCATGAATCTCTGTGTTCACAATTTAATTTAAAATAGTGTTTACGAGAGAACTTGCGTTGTCTTCGGAGGGCCTGTATGGTACAAAAATGAAAGGCTGCATTTAATTTCAGGATTCAGTCTTGCAAGATTCAGACAGCTTTGACACACTTAAGTTAAATAAGTACTTACCTTCAAGCACATGCATAATTCCAAAAGTTTACATATGCTTTAAACATTCTTTAGTCACCCAACACCTAACTGCATTAGATTTCTTTAGGGCTTTCTTGCCTCCCTTTGAGTATCTGGCTTTATCTGAATTCATTGAAACATTGGGGAGTACTTTCAGAGCTCTTCTAAGTTCATTCTTTCCCAGACCTCACTGTAAACTTGCTGGCTGTCATCATGCTTCCTTGCATGCTCAGCCAGTACAGCTCCAGCAACTGTATCCAAAGCACTCTACCCAGAGAATCTTTCTCTGAGCATGAGCTCTGCTGTGGTGTCCTGCATTTGCTGTGCAAGCAGTGGACTGAAGTCTACATAAATCCTTGAATTTAAAGGAGTTGCTCCAACATGTGTTTGAGCATCAGCCCTGCACATTTAGTAATGGTGAACTGGCTCTTCAGAGACATCTGAACTGGAGAGAGGAAAGAGCATGAACTTAGAATTCTCAGTAGACAGAAAGCTGAAAGGTGAGTACCTCTGGGACTTCCTTTGAACTTAGGATCTATTTGAAGTTGACAGCACTTTACTCTAATGATCACACTACATAGGTTAGTGTAGGTGTGGAAGCTTCTTAGCATTCACATTTGTTCCTCTGTTTGTACTGTTCAGACAAAGGTTTGTGACTGAGGAAAGGTACTCTACTACATTAGATACTCTGGTGTTACGATACTCCAGTGTTATCATTCTAGCAGTTCACATTTGGGCAACCACAGATGCAAAGTAGCTAACACTGTCTCTTGGAAAGTCATTCTGAGCTGAAATACGAGCTGACATAAACAACTTCCTATGATTCAAGTACCTGGCAAGAATGACTTAGATAATATGCAGTTTGCAAGGACTAAAATGATCCTTTTGGGAGGAGAGGGATTGCAGGAGGTTCATGTCAATGTAGAGTTCAAGCAGATCATATTTTACAACTTCACTTCATCAGTATATTTGGCAAGATTTATTCAGGCATTTGAGGAAGAGCAAGACCGTAACGTTTGTTTTGGCTAGTATTGCTGTGGAAAGTGAGTTTTCTCAATCTGAAATTGTCTTCCCAGATTCCCCCCACCTCTCTACCGTGCATTTTGGAGAGGAACGTTTTACTGGCCGTGTAAGTTGAATCCAGATAAAACTAGACTTGTCTATGCTAGTGAGATGCATGTAATAAGCCCACGAATTTTACATGTGTTCAGTTTCTGCTGGACCAGAGAGTTGCTTTTCAGATGCTCCTCTAGGATGCCAGCCAGAAGAACACAGGCTTTAGGCCCTCAGCAGTGTTAAAACACCACAGTGGTGCGATAGATTCACCACTGTTGTGGGACAAGGAGGAATGGAGTCCCTTGGTACAGTACCTGCAGCGTGGAGCTGTAAGAGCCAAGCAAGTCATTGCATCCTCCTGAGCAGTCATGGCAGTTGTGCTACCGATGAGTGATGCTGGCATTCTTTCCTTTGAAGCCCTGGAGTGGGGAAGTGCCTTTGCTGCCTCTTGACTGGTGCTAGGAAACCAATAGGTAGGTTTGAGAAGAAGATGAAAAATATGGAAAGTAATTCCTTTTCCCCTCTTAACGTATGATCGAGGAGTTTTAGCGCAAAGCACATCTCTAGTGTTGCTGCAGGCTGATTTGGAACAGGCACTAGATCTTCTATACCTGTAGGCAGGTAGCATTCTTCTATCACTGGATTGTTGGATGAGTTGTCACAGTCTCTTCCATTTGAGCTGTTTCCCTTTGCTTAAATAAACATTTATCTGAAGTACTTACAGAACAAGAATCATTCTTTCAGAAGTTCCAATTTCAATGAATTGGTGATTTCCTGCTGTGAAACAAAAATTTGGTGGGTGATGTCCCAGCTTACTGTTTTCCAACATTTTTAGTATTTATTTTTTGTTTGTAGTTTATTGTAACCTACTGGTCAGTGTTTTTATAGGTAACAGAGTGGTGTCAGAAAAGAACGCTAATGGAAGCTCTGTCACCTCAGTTTCGCACTACAACTTCATTCCACCACCACACACCCTTGGTAGTCAGTGTAAACCTGAAGATGGTTCAGGTCAAATCAGATCGCATCCCTCAGCTAGGACACTAAAGCAAACCAGTAAAATATGTGATGGTATGTGTACTGCCGAGAGTCAAAGGAGAAAACTCTGGGCTTCAGATTCCTGGCACTCTGCTTCAAATGGCATACAGTCATGCAGCTTTAGTGAAAGGCCTGCAAGGTGGAAGAAGTTTGTGCCAAAGTTGCTTGGCAGTTCACAAGATACAAAGCTGATCACGGCTTTCATATTATGTAAATATCTTTCCACAGAGGATGTGGTATCGTGTAATAAGGCTCCATTCCAGAAATCAATGTTTTTTAAAATATGAATTCCCAGTTTTTTCTTCGACAGTGTTGAATGTGTTTTTTGATGTTTCCAGGAGTTTAGAATGCTACTTATTTGTTAATTAATTGTGCCTGTTATTTTACTTGATGAATTAATCATACTTTAAAGTGAAATTAATTAGAAGCATTATATTGTATTCATGGTTTCCACACACTACTGAACTAACATGACTTTTCTTAGAAGAACAGTCAAAATGAACTAAACCTTTGGTGTCTGCCATTTAGCAAAGACTTGTTTAATTTTTCTGTAGCAGAATATTTTATGAGCTTGAACATCCCTTCTTCCTCGCTGTTTTGTCTGAACTAGAGTAAGGAGTGGGAGATCAGCTGTGTGTCTTCATCTCTGTTTTTGCCAGCAGTGCAACATAATCTTTTTTTATTATTATTATTGATAGCATTAGAACTACTAGATTTAATTTGAAAGCAATTTAATTCAAGTTTGTCAAGTGACAGAGTAGGGAAAGTGAATGTGATGAGAACTTTGTAGGTCTACGGACTTGTTATATTCACCCAGTGTGCAAAGAGATCTGGATCAAGAGCTTGTTACCGCTCCCAGAGTAGTTGGCTGCCATCCTCTGGTCTGGGTGAGAGGTTGTAACAGGCCACAAAAAAATCAGGCTGATTATTTGTTGTGTACTTTTTAACACACAGATATAAAATGTGAGGTAACAAATCAAACATCTTTGGATGAATGAAAGGCATGTGTCCATCAGGAAAGAGCAGTGTTCATATCTCGTGAATGTGAGTAGTTGTTTGCTCCTGTGTTTGGTACAGGAGATGACTGTAGGTGTAAAAATGTATATGTGTAGCTATGAAATATATGTATGTGCCAGTAGGAGAAAAAACAGTTCTATTCCTCTTAGAGGGTAGCTAGATAGGAAAGGCTAGTGTCAACTGATGATGCTATGATGATTCTAGCAGATTTATTTTTTCTAATTACCTTTTCTAGGAATACATATGTTCCTGTCTCTCCTATCTCTCAGCAGTTAGAGAATATCAACTTTGTACTGGTACACATCTGTTGCAGCATGGATACTTTGCTATGTACAGGAATTTCATGTGTCCTCTTCTGTAGCCTGATTCTCCATCCCTGTAATTTGCTGTATCTAATGCAGAGCTGACCTTTTGTCTGTGTTTTGATTCGGCTATCTCAAAGGGCAGAGCTTTTATTTGTTTCATTACAAAAATGATAAGAGCAGAGGCCAACATTTTGCAATGCATGGAAGAGATAAATTTAGAATTGAGCTTGAAGTATCAGTAAAAAGAAAAATATCTTCTACTTGTTGGTATTCTAGAGCATAGTAACCATAGACTCCATACACTAGACTAAATTTCTTCTTGAATGAATTACTCACAAGTAGAAGAGGAGTAAAATGTTACCACTTATCTTTTTTTTCCTGTTATCACAATTGCAGACATCTATTTTACAGCTGTCTGAATTCAGCAGTTCTCTTGAATTTTCTGCTCTCATGAGCCAGAGGCTGTAAGAACCTCTTTGACGGATTTCACAGTGGTGTAGTGTTGTCTGCACTGTATTTACACCCAAACAGAATATTTGATGTTTAAAGACTGATCCTAAAGTTACCACAGTTTCTTAAGTTTGGGTTTTTTTGTTTGTTTTTTTTTTGTTGTTGTTGTTTAGAGAAAAATCATCTCTGGGCAGATGCAAGATGGTTTTAATAACCTAAATATAAGCAGCTGGTCTAGATATTTTTCAGCTCAAGATACATTTTACAAAGTTAGCAGATTCTAACATCCGCGTTTTCTGGTATGGCAGCTCTAATTTTAATGATCACGTGGTATCAGCCACGATGCATTAGTTGCAGCTAGTGCAGTGACACTGATATTTTGGGGAAGTCACACTGAAACTTGTGTGAAGGGAGAGCTCAGCTTGGATAGCACTGATGGGCTTGTTTAGCTTGGAACACAGAAGGTCCAGGGAGAGCATAGTATCTCATAGCAACCTTCTTGTACTTGAAGGGAGCTTACAGGCGGGAGGGGGACCAACTTTTTACACTGTCTGATAATGATAGGACAAGGGGGAATGGCTTTAAATTAAAGGAGGGGAGATTTAGGTTAGATATTAGGAAGAATTTTTTACTGAATGAGTGGTAGGGCACTGGGGCAGGTTGCCTAGAGAGTCTGAGGATGCCCCATTGCTGGAGGCATTCAAGGCTCGGATGGATGGGTCAACCCTACCCAGGGCAGGGGAGCTGGAACTAGATGGTTCTTTAAGGTTCCCTCCAACTTAAGCCATTCTGTGATAGGATAGGCACAGCATTCAAAGACTGTCCAGCAAGATCAGTGTAGTAGGTCGCAGGACTTGCTAATCTTTAACCATTCTGTTGTGACAACAGTTGGATCGGTTGCTTTGTTGAACAGCAATTCAACAGTTGAACAGTTGCTTTGATATCTACTTAGAACCATTCCTGCCTTTGGAACAAATCTGGGAAGGACGGGAGATAGTTCTAAGAAAGGCAACCTAGGCATGAAGGAATCATAGAATGATAGAAACTTTTGAGTTGGAATGACCACTTAAAGGTTGTCTAATTCAACTCCCCTGCACTGAACAGGGACATTCACAGCTAGATCAGGTTGCTCTGAGCCCCATCCAGCCTGACCTTGAATGTCTTCAAGGGTGGAACTTCCATCTTGTCTCTGGGCAACCTACTCCAGTGTCTCACCAGCCTTATTTAAAAAAAAAAAAAAAAAAAAAAAAAAAAAAACCCACCTTCTTTATATCCAATCTAAATCTCCCCTCTTTTAGTTTGAAACCATTTTCCCTCACCCTGTCCTAACAGACTATGCTGAAGAATCTGTCCCCTTTGTTCTTACAGCCTCCCTTTAGATCCTGAAAGGCTGCTCTAAGGTCTTCCCAGAGCCTTCTGTTCTCCAGGCAGAACAGCCCCAGTTCTCTCAGCTGTCCTTGTAGGGAAGCTGTTCCATCCTGTGGATCATTTTTCTGGCCTTTCTCTGGACATGCTGTCCTCATCTCTGCTGTTCTGAGGACTACAAATCTGAGGACTACAAATCTGAATGCAGTACTCCAGCTGAGGTCTCCCCAGCGCAAAGTAGAGGAGCAGGATCACTTTCCTCGACCTGCTGACCGTGCTTCTTTTGTCCCATCCCAGGATATGGCTGACTTACTGGGCTGTGGAGGCACATTGCTGGCTCATATCCAGCTTGCCATCCATCAGTACCCCTTCTTGGGTCCTTCTTGGTTTTTCTTGGCAAGACTTGTATTGATAGTGGGGATTGTCATGACTCAGGTAGCTTGACCTTTCTCTCATGAGATTTACCTGGGCCTATTTGTAGTCGGAGACTGTCTAGGTCTCCCTAAATGACATCTCATCCTTCTGGTGTGTCAGCAGTACCACACAATTTGGTGTCATCTGCAAACTTGCTGGGGGTGCACTCTCTATCCCATTATCTGTGTCGTTGATGAAGATACTAAAGAGCACAGGTTCCAGAGCTGAACCTTGAGAAACGCTGCTTGTCACTGATATCCATTCAGACACTGAGCCATTGACCACCATTCTCATGTTGCAATCTCACAACTGGTTCCATGTCCATCCTGGTGTAGGGAGCCTGCTTTGGCAGGGGGGTTGGACTCGATGATCTCTGGAGGTCCCTTCCAACTCCTACAATTCCGTGATTCTGTGAAATAGTTCACCCATGAAATCCAGACCTTTCCAGTACCACTCTCACCTCTGTGTTGTTCCTCATTACAGCAGACAGGACCGTGGATTTTTATGGTGTTAAATGATGTGAGTTCCTGATACACCTTTGCATACTTTATAAACTTTAATATCTTGCTACCTATTTCCAAGCAAACAGTTTATATGGCTGTTGTATCTTTGAGACATCTGGTCGTTTCTCAGACTGTCATGTCAGTCATCTCAGAAATCCTCAGGGAGGTGGCGATAAACAGTGGGGGAGCACAAACCTGTTTTCTCTTGGAATCCAGACTTACATGTGGAATCAGTGAGACGTCTTATTTCCTGCATCCTGTTTACAACTCTGAAGCCAGTGGATTTCAGGCAGTGTGGTACTGTCAGGCAGTCAGGCTGCCTTAGCTGAGCAGAAGGGAGAGCTGCTGCGTTGAGGCGAGCACGACCTCTGCACTTAGATACATAAGGACAGGATACTGAAGTCCTCAGAAAACAAATTTACCCAAACACGTAAACAGCCTGAAGTAGCTAAACTAAACTCCTGTAAAACAAGAAATGCGAAATGAATGCGTAGTCTGTTTCTGAGTGCAGCCTTTAGACAGGCTGAAAACAGTACTGGAAAAATATCAACTGTGTTAATTATACTTTGTTCTTTTTTGTAAGTATCTTCACTTTGAGTAGCACAGAAAGCTAAAAGCTGCCAGGGCTTGCTTGTTAATATGTTCTAGATGCTCTTGATATATTTATTTTTTAACTATTCATTTTATCTTTAGAAACTAGACTATAGAAAATAGAAAATCGTATCTGTTGCTAGTTTCAAGCTAGTAGAAGCAAGTACTGAAATCTCAGTCATGTTTCCTGTAGTTTTGACACAACAGTGGCATAGCTTTTGGCACAACTAAGGACACTAAGGTTTTGTTACTGACAGTTGTGAGTGCACTAATGTTTGACCTTTGATGTGGTAAGAGAGTTTTTTTTATCTTCTACTATTTAAATAAACCAAATTAAAAAAAAAAAAAAAAAAAAAAAAACCAACAGTAATTGCTTTCTGGAATACTTGAACTTTGGCATTTTACTTTCTCTCACTTTTGCTAGTCTTTCTTAAACTTAAAAATGCATTTGAAAAATGTGCTTATCCCAGCACTCATCTGCCATTCTTGAATAGCACCTATGTAATAAAGTCAGACAAAGTCAAATGAAGAATGAAGGCTATGTGTGTCTGACTGTGTTGATTTTGTCTTTACCAAGGGCATGGGGAAGTCTGCAGACAAGCCAGTGTAATATAGCACATATGGGATAGATAGGGATCCCACTTAAAAATGAGATGTAATTTTGTAGAGGAAGTAGGAGAGCAGAAGATGAAAGCGTACTGCAGGCTGCCACAATCTCATTAGATACAATTGCAATTACATCTCTTTTGAAGTTGGTTCTAAAATTCTGATTGCACTGTGCTTTATATGTCAGCTTTTTGGATCTGGAAGATTTTAACCAAACTACTTGGAAATGAGTAGTTAAAAATAATAATAAAAAATCTACATTCTGGCATTGATAGACTTCACAATTTTGTCTCTTAAAAATGTTTATAAATTCCAGTTTCTGTGTTAATGTGAAAACTTTCTCAATGATTGTGTGTAGTCATGTTTGGTAGGGCTGATAAGTTAACAGCAGTAAGGCTGTCTCCTGCTTGATGTTGCTGTAGTGTGACCCAAAAGGTATGTAGTTGTGGAGTTGCCTGACTAGTGAAAAGGAGAGGAGGGCAGTACAGAAAGAAAACTGATAGAGGCTTTTTTGGGGTACTGTTTAGAACTTGGAAAATGTTAGTCCTGGGATGTTTGTAGGAAATTAGCATAATGAAGAGAAGGATTGGGTTTGCACAAGATGCAGCAGATGGATGCAAAAGCAGGTAGAGATTTAAATGTGGAGAAGAGTCAAGTCCTTGAGACCTGGGATTACTGTTGTGTGGGGGTAGCACTAATATAGGAAACACTTGTGGCGGGCAGATGAGGACATATATCATTTTGGTGGTGTAGGAGACTTTGCTTTTCTGTAAATGTAGACATGGGAAAACCTCAAACTAGCTTATTCTGTGATATTTTATGGGGAGATTTCCTTATTGCAGAAGATAAGTTACGTCTTCAGTGTTGGAAGCAGTGAACAGCTGTCACACTCCTCTGTTCTATAGAGCTCACTGCCGGGGTGTTTTTACAGATTTTATCTATCTGGCAACACTGACACTTTCATAAGCTCATTTTCCCTTTCCTTCTATGTATTTGTAGTCTTATTCCTTTTATTTGGCTTTGTTGAAGGAGAGAAAAGTATATTTTTGCTTTTTCTGATGCTGTTTGTAAATCTGAAGTTTAAATGCAGCAGATGATAATAGTGGAATTGTGCAGCAGGACGGGGCACAGACTCTTGTTTCCCAATTCTCTGATGCCTGAATTGCAGGCAACCCCACCTATGCAGGATGTTTCATGAAAGGAGTCTGGCAGCTTTGCCCCAAGGCCTTCCTGGCTTTGTGAGTGACAAATCCCAGGAGGCAGTACTGGCTGAAAGATGGCAGGTGTTCTTTGGAGGCTGAATACAGCAACAGTGGGACTTCGGAGCTGCTTGAGGGCAGAAAAGGAATGGCTATAAAGGCTGGGCAAGCAGCCATGTACCCAGCAGGCTGTGACAGGTGAGCTCAAGCATGTTGTGCTGCAGTGGTTAAAGGCCGTACCTGACTGCTTGCCCTGGGGTTGTTGCTTGCAGTAATGTCAGGAGGACAGAGCATGTGCCAGCACTTCAGCTAGCTGCAGCTGAGTTTAACCTAGCTTAAACCTGTGAGGAGCAATATGAATTGCTTAATTTGGTAGAGCAGAGAAATATGCTCTGGCAGACTTAATCTAGTCTTCTCTGCAGCACTCCCTTAAAATGCCACTACTGTATTTTTCTCTTCTTGTATCGAAATGCTTCAGTTTACAAGGCAAGGTATGCCATCTCCTCTGCAAGTATGTAATAGATATAAAATAATGTACTTCCATCAGTATTTGAGTTCAGGATGTAACAAGTAACTGAGAGTTCTCTCCTATTCTGGGAAAACATCTGGAAATTGCAGTCAGAAATTAACAACCTGTTTAAATACACTACAGAATCCTGTTTCTTTCGTCATTCCTTCCTCACAAAAGCCTTGTTGTGATGTACATTAACTTTTTAAGAACACAAATATATGCAAGAGATACAGCACAAGACAAAGCATTTGAGAACCCTTTATACAGTATGTTTTATACGTAATATGTTCAATGCTTGTGCTAACTGACAAACTAAGGCACAACAGAAAATCTTCTGCAAAGACTTCTGCAGCCATGTTTTTGTGCACCTGTTGACATGCACAGCACTGCACTAGCTTTAGAATGCAATTGTGGGCCATATTCTGATGTTGCATAGCTCAGGCACGAAGAACCTCCTCTAAAGTATTACAGATCAGAATGGAGCTGTTCAAATTTAGATCCAAGCCTCCAGCAAAAGCTTTAAAAATTAATTGGGACCATTTTTGTGCATGAAATTATTCATGCACTATAATCTTTCCTCATAGGATTTAGTAATGCAGCAATTTTTCAATATGGGATTAAAAAAATTGGGGGGAGAAGTCAATTCAATAAACTGATTTGCTGCAATGAGAAAACCAATTAGCTATTAAATACAGTGGTAGAAGATACTTTTAAAAATCAATGCTATACTGAGATTTCAATGCATTAGTTCGAATTTTATGTAACTTGTAGTGCTGGACTGTGAGTTATATAAAGGAGCAAGTGTTTGATGCAGGTTATTTCAATATCTGCCCTTGTAGAGGGTGAATGGAAAGTAGCTCCAGCTCAATTTTAGCATCTTCATCTTGACAGTCATAATATGCATATTAATGAAAAGTTTGAACTGTAGAGCAATGACTCCATTTGCAAAAAGCTGATGCCTTCTTGGTTCACGATCTTGTGGAGGATGAGTGGGGGCAAGAAGAGGGAAAGAAACATACCTCTTTTTTGAGGGTATGTTTTGCGTGGCTTGCCCAGTTCTGATACAGCTTGCAATTGTAAGCCAGCTGAACCAACATCACATTTGTCAGTGGAAAGCTACAACTAGTAATACCTGGAGCACACAGCAAAGGAGAGGCAAGTCAACTCTGGCAAGGTGTTGTGTGACTTGTTTTAAAGTGGGTCAGAGCATTGCTACAAAGATTAAATTTGGCTAAGTGTTGCTCTTGCATGGTTTAATCAGCACATTTAATTTAAATTGGATGCATAATTTAGCTACTACCTTCAAACTAACATGAACTGACAGGTTTGGGTTTTTCACTAAGTAAGATAACTAATTAATTTGCTTCATACATGATGCAGTTTTACAACGTACAGTTTTGGTTCAAAATTGGTACAGTATGCTGGAAAAGTAGAACATGAAGATTTAAGGTGATGGATATTTTCCCATTATGTGTTTGTTTTATATAATACAGTTCTTAGGATCAGAGGGGTTTGTTAGATATTAACCTTGTTTTGATTTTTCCTTTTGTGATACATTCTGTTCATCCCAAGTTTTCCTATTTTTTATCTGTTTCTCTTGATACTGTGTTTTTTTTATTATTGTTCTCATAATGTATGTGTTGGTTTGAGTGCACGCAAGAGAACAGGCTTCCATTCATTTGTCTGTAGTATTGCTGGAGCTGATAGATAATAGGTATGAGGGTGAGCAAGTAAAATAACTATTCATTAACATATTATCAGCGAATAATACCAGTGCAAAACAGAGCTTGATGTTGATAAACAGAAAGCATGGTTTTCTGGAAAGCTATGAGGGATAATGAAGAGTTAGAGTGATTTTTAGAGCTAGGTTTTTCAGTCTGGAATTTGGTGGCCTATTTCTCATGCTCTTTGCCTTGCCCATTTGGCTTAAGAAACAGCTGACAGCAGAAGTAAAAGAGAAGCAGGAAAATCATAGAATGGCCTTGGCTGAAAAGGACTATAATGACCATCTAGTTTCACCCCCCTGCCAGGGCAGGGTCACCAACCACCAGACCAGGCTGCCCAAAGCCAAATCCAGCCTGGCCTTGAGTGCCTCCAGGGATGGGGCATCCACAACCTCCTTGAGCAACCTGTTCCAGTGTGTCTCCACCATCTATGTGAAAAGTTTACTAATATCTAACCTAAACCTCCCCTGTCGCAGTTTAAAGCCATTCTCCCTTGTCCTATCACTGTCTACCCTCATGAGCAGTCGTTCCTCCCTCCTGTTTACATGCTCTCTTCAAGTACTGGAAGGCCACAGTGAGGTTTCCCCAGAGCTGCTCTTCTCCAAACTAAACAAGCCCAGTTCCCTCAACTTTTCCTTGTAGGAGAGGTGCTCCAGCCCAAAAAATTATAGGTACAGTAGACTGCATTAAGTTAACATGTTAAATATTGGAAATGGAGTTATCCCAAGGTCACGTTCTACGTAGTCTTCCTGCCTGCTTTCTCCTGACATCTTATGATTCTGCTGTCATTGGATGGGCTTGACAAAGAAACTAATTCGACCTCTTTGATTCTTGGTTTTAAAAACAAAAACAACAAAGCAACAGTGAAGTGTGGGGGGTCTTCTAATCTGAAATGCTTTATTCAGTGTGTTAAGGCATTAGTGACCCAGTTGCCAGGAAGAAATCTTACCAGATATGTAGTGAGACTTGGGCCATTTTTTTGTAAGCTCATTGAGCCACCTTTCATCATACCTTTCATTGAGATGAAAGGTATGTGCTTTATATAGACAGGTAAAATGTGTTCATGACACAGAGGGCAGAAGGAACCTTAATTTCAGGGTTTTTTCAATAACACTTTAATAAAGGCTTCTTTTTTGTTCCTTTGTTTTCTTCTGGCACCCTTTTTGTGATGTCTACTCTCCATCAGACTGAAACTCAAAAATGCTTTCCCTTTCCTGTTTACCATGAAGTCTTGCTGTGTTTGAAAATGTGATTCGTTGAGCCTCATAATTTTAATTAGAAAACATATGCATAGAAAAATAAGTGAAAATACTTATGTCATGTTATAAAGTTCTGTAATAGAAACATTTGGAGTTTGAACACCCCCAGAGTGCTGTGTTCAAAAGCTGGAGTTAGAGGAGGTGTTGGTTTTTTTTTAAAGTGCTTTAAGAGATCTAGATTAATTGTGGGAAGTCTTATCAGTCTACATAGCAGCAGAGGACTTCAGTGGTAAAAAAGGAGGAAGTGATTCAGCTTAAAAAGTTGAAAAGAATTAAGATTTCATTCTCTGTCATTTATGTATGACAGTATTTTCTTATCTGTGTGCAAAGGAATTGAGCTTAGCAACTTAGCCTCCTTTGTATCATTTGGCTTAATCTTCTCTGTGATTCTTCATGTGTGACTTCATTTAAAAATGTGAAGATTCAGGTTTTGTTTCTTATTGAAATCTAAGGTAATTGGTTTTGATGGAAATGGGGTTAGGCAAGTGGACTCCTTTCTCTGTTAATTCTTCATCATGTGGTGTAATATCTCTCAGTTATGTGGCTGAGTAACTGGAAATAGGATATCGCAGGGTTTCTTAATCACATGCAAATTCCATTATGTGCCTAAATTTTCAGAACAGACTTGGGGATTTAACCATTCAGACCTTTTTGGCTTTAATAAGGAAGCACGTGGTTAAATCCTTTAATTTAGTTTTGAAAAAAAAAAAAAGAATCAACTATGCAGTACTTTTCTGCCTTATGGCACTTTTAGCTTTTTAAGATGGGATCTTCAGAAAAGTTTTCTGGCAAAAGTAGGATTTCTGGTGAATGGGAGAACAGATGTTGAAGTCATCTAAGGTATTCCTCTTCCTTGAACCTCAAAGGTATCAAGTAATAACGAATGGGTTCCAATAAACATGGATGGGAGAAGTATGATACACCTCCCATCCTGGTTCATACTTGTGAAGCATTTTTAGAATGCGTAGAACTAATCTGGAGAAAGTGTGAGATTTGAACTTGTTTGGGGTTTGTTGTTCTATGTTATTTTTTGTTTGTTGTTTTTTGATTGTTTTTACAAGATTGAGCAGGAAAGGTAAGTTTTCTCAAGGTGCTCCAATTCTTAAATACAATTTACATGTGTGTACCTTTGGCAGGTTGGGATTAAACATCATCTTATTTGCTTTTTTCTTCTTTTCACAGACAGCATTCTCTTAAGAGGAGAGATGGCAGAAATCAGTTCTCCAGTAAATATCAAGGAGAAGGTAGGCACAAGTATCAGTACAGCGCAAACCAAAATGGTGTTGCATACACATTTCATCCCTGCTCCTTCAAGGTTTGTTCACATGGTTAATTTAAAATTAACTCTGTGCGTGAAGTACACAGACAGATATTGCTAGGATTAGAATATTAATTTTGGCTAATGAGAAACACATTTTGCTTTTCTGTAAGGAGACAATGTTTTGTCAGGTATGTATTTTTTATTCTCTTGTGGTCCTTTTACATGCTGATACTGTGGAGAGTGGCACTTTGTGCTGGTTGCTGTGGTACAAAATTGAAGAAACACAGCCTTATGAAATAATGTTTTCCAACCAAGAGTGTTGTACTTGTTATACTCAGAGGCAATTCCTGAAATTACGGAGCCTGAAAAGAGGAGAATTTCTTTCCTACCTGAGTAACTCTGCTTCTAACTGCATTCTTTGTGTGTGGGTATATCCTCTCCCTAACATGGCTACTGCTAGAGCCTTGCTTGGCCTTTCAGAAGCATTAAGGAGTTAGTCCTAAAGCAGTTAGGACTGCAGTTTTGCAGGCCACTTGTATGTGAAGTGCTGCAGTGCAGGGCATGTATTCTCACATGAACCCCACTGTTGCTGTAGCCACCATAGATAAGCAGCATAACCATCTAAAAAGCACCATGGGTTTCTAGAATAGTTTTTCTCCTGTGCTATTTAGTTTACAGAGAGGTCAAGGAATCTGTTTTTAACTCCCAGTGGGCAGCTTGTATAGAGATAATCTGCCTCAGTGATATTCCTCACCAATGCAGATGGGAAACAAGGGAATTTGTTAAGAACAGGAGAAGAAGGAAGTAGGGAGAGTGTAGGAGTACAACACAATGTTGTATTTTAAAAGAAGCTAAGGTTTTGGGATATTTATAAAATCAGATTTTGTTTTGTCTCATGTTTGAAAAGATGTGGACCTTTACATTTAGGAAGCTCAGAAAAAAGCTAATAGATTCCTTGAATTGCTTTATTAAGCATGATCTGGCTCTCAGTGACAGATTCTAAGATAGTGTGATGTATGTGAAGGGCCAGAGCTTAATTCTGTTAGTAAGCCCAAATTTATTCAGATATCGATATAAAATTGATTGGGTGTATTCACATCATGGAATTCCACAAGGAGAAAGGATCAAGTGTGTTTTACAAAGTACCCTACTTGAAGGGAATACAGAAAATTGAAGGCAATGTGAAAGTGAGAAATGTAGTCATCTTCCACTGTATCATAAGACCTGCATGCATCCTGCTGCGTGTCAGGCATGTGAAATGTTCTCTGTAGGCCTGTCAATGGAAAAGACAAGAAAAAACAAAAAGCATAGTTTCTTGTATTAAACCTTTTCCCAACTGTGAGAAAATATTGTTCAGCAGATAAAAGACTTCCCGAACTTCGGTTTTGCAATTCAAAACTGTAGTTTCTCGATTCAGTAGACCAGTAGTAGGGAAAGTAATGAGGAAGACCTGCAAAATATTGTAAATGTGGCTTTCTGGACTAGAGAAGTCTCAGTAAGTGATAGAGAATTAAGATAACATGTAACGCACCACAGCCTCTCAAAGACATAGCCCTGAACTCTAGAGGTCAGTAATTGGATTTTAATTGATTTACTATTTCACTCCGAGTTCAGAATAAAACAAGGAATTCCTCAGTCGGGGAACATATTTCTCGGAATTGATCATGACTTAATGGCTTAGACACTGCATTTAGTTAATAAAGACCTCGAGAACTGTGACAGTTATTGATCCTGAAACAAGGTTTCCTCAAGCTTCAGATTAATCATGTTTCCCAGAAGAGAAGTTACACACTGTTGTTACCTGCCACAGGAAAGAAGTTGCCAAGGAAACAGAATAGCAAATGATGATTTATAAGTAGTTCAGGTGGGAATAGTCCATATTGTTGTGTCCATCTTTTCCTAATTATTCACTTTGCTTTCAAAAGATTGTAGAACCTTTTTGCTTTTATGTTCCTTGACAGGAAGCAGTCCCTGACCTGCTGCACTGCCACCTGTGGGCTTTTGAGTCCTTTTCTATTTGTATTTGTTGTGAGCTGCTGAGTGAATTATTGTGGCTGAGGATTTGCATGTCAACGTGTACTTTGGTGAAGAGAATATTCCTTAGTCTTTAATAATAGACAGGATTTAAGTATTGAGTAGCATGATGGATTTTTGCACTCGTTCTCTAGTGCCAGAATAAATTACTGTAAAACTTAAACTGCCACTTAGTAAATCAATTATCAAGTTATGCTTATTTACTATCTAGCTTAATTCCTTTCGTTAATTTAGTCAGTTATACAAATGTGGGATCTTATAAATTGCCTGTTTGTCTTTTGCTAGTTTTAGAATGCAGAACTGCAGCAGGATTTTTATGCACCATGTAATATTTGCTGTGCAAAGTCTGATATTTCTTGATTGTATCTTAAGACTGAACGTTTATGAGCACACACATCTCAAAGCAGGTAGATAATGGAATCAATACCTACTTATTTATAATAGTTTCTCTTTTAATTGCTTTTTTCCACCAGCATTTAATGTCCCTAAATCCATATGCCAAACTTAAAATCTAAGTTACCAGCAGTTAAATCTTACTGCAAAATCACTGGGTTTTATTCTGAAAAATACAGTCTAATAAGCTACTGATTAGAGGCTTAGCAATTGAACAGCATGAACTTCATAATCTACATATACCTGTCTGAAGAGCTAGCACAGTCGGTCTGTCACTGCAACTGGATAGTCCTGACTCATTCTGAAGTGAGATTGGCATGGCAGGACATAAAACATCCATTTCACAAATCCAATTTGATTTGCAGTGTGCAGGGTCTTTCAGTTAGAGGCTTCTAAAGCCACATTCTTGTTATTGCAGAGCTGCGCCATAGAAATTCGAGCACAGGGGTGAACTGATGCACCTTTCTGAGTTGGCTTTAATTGTATTTGCCTATAAAGTGCTAAAATGTACAGACCTCATGCACTTCTGGTCAGACATGTTTGCGATATCCTGGCAAGAGAGTGTAAATCAGATCCCTTTCTCACTTAAATAACTTACATGGACAGAGCAAAGCAGTCATGCTGCAAAGCATAATGGCAGCGAGTTTGGTGTTTATTGTTATTCATCCTTTTGGTGGATATTTTTGGGAAACAGAAATGAAATTTATAAATTATTTCTCTGAGCTCCATCACTATTAGTACAAATACAATCAGTTATCGTTTAAAAGAATAGAATAGAATACAATTCCTTCCCAAGCCTTCCTCTTTCCTACCTCAGTGCTTGTGAATGCTAGTATACATAAGATTTTGTTCCTGCTAGGGCTTGACTGAAATCTGAGGAACTGTGTGTCTGCACACAAATATTCTTCCTTTTTTGTGAAAATAGAACCTTCTCTAAGTTGATCATTGCAGATAACGTAAGTTGACAATGTAGAGAGTCCACAAAATTTGGGCATAATGTTTGGTTGATTGATTAATGTTTGTTTTTCTTGTTTAAATGGTGGCATTTCCCCATGTACTTTCCATGATCAGCCTCTAGTTATTAGGGAAGCATAACTTCTGCCACTGCTTTAAAGGAGACGTATGGATGAGGTAGACATTTCAAGTAATATTGACTGAAGTTAGAATACTCACATCTGCAGAGTTTATAAAACCCTACCCTAATTTGAGTCTTAAAAGAATGTTAGTATCGTACTGACACTTGTGTAATTTACTCATAACTTTTCAGTTGGAATAGTTCATAAAGTCAATAGGTTAAGCGTTGTATTTTATCTCTTTCCCCACTTTTTCCCCAAGAGAGTAAATATTCGCCTGTGATGTCAGCCTAATGAGTGTTTGCACAGTTGGCAGAGACTTCTGCAGCTGTGATGCTCATGTGCGGAGCCAGGGCAGTTCTGATTACCATATTTCCATGCACATAGTCCACAGATTTTCTGAAATAATACAAGCCCTGCACTTTAGCAGCAGCAGCTAGGGTTACAGTGTCAATGTAGTTAGTGCAAGGAGTTCACCATCGAGATCTCTCTCAGAATAATTCCTTTTGTCATGACCCTTCCCTGACTATACCATTGTCTCTCTTGCTCCTGGTTATCTTCCTTTGTACCAAAAAAATACCGTATATCTCAGGACTTTTTTCTGCTCTCAGGGTCTTTAAATACTGAATTATAAATCATTCCGATCATGCATGTACAACTTGAAACTTTCTGTGGATTGAAGGATGAAATTGGCCAAACTCATTGGCTTAAATTCGAAATGATTCCGTAAAATTAATGGAATTATTCAAGCATTAACGAAGTACACCACAAGAAAAGGTGCCTAAAATCGAAATGATGGGGGCTTTCAGATAAGAAGCAATTACAGTGAAGAATATGAACAGCTTATTTCCTGCAGCAGGTGGAATGTTTTCGTCCAACAAGAGGAGAGTGAATACAAGGCATTCCCCAGAACAACCGTTCAGGTCTCGCATGTGGCTTTTAGTTTTGATTCAACAAAATATTGGGAGTTGTCCAAACTTCTGAACTTGCTGTTGGGGCCATCTTTTTTTACTGTGTCTGGTCATGTTTGAACAAGATCTGGTGTCAACTGGTGTAAGCAAAATAGCCAAATGAAAATATTCTTCTTGGGATTCTATTAGAAGTAAAGTTTTGCTGCAGTTTCACGGAGAAGTTTGCTGTTTCATTTTATTTTCATTTCAAACATCAGAACTGTAGGAACAGACAAACAGATTTGTTCTATTAGCTGCAAGAAAAATATCTTGTTCAGATATACTTTGGTGGATTTCAGTACCATAACTGTAGCCTTCATAAGTGATGGGCTGCATACAAGGAAATAATAGGATTTGTTGTGGAAAGAATATAGTATCTTAAAACTCACATTACAAGAAGCAGACAGTTTCCAATCTGAGTTCACTAGGTCTCTTTAAGGCTGACCTTCGCAGCTGTTTTGTACACACATGTTGATGTGAAAGGACTTAGTCCAAAGAGCAGCAGAGTTGGTTAAAATGCACTTCTGTCATTTGATGAGCTATTTAACTTGGGCTAAGAGTATTATAGAATTAGGTTTCTAAATAATGCTGCCATGATTCAAGTGAAACAGGTCTTACTGAGCCAGACCCTCTTTATATATACTTTTTCTTTTAAATATGTGTCTTCTCAAAACCAATTTCCATTTCATTAGTTTAAAAATTAGAGCAGAGGAGGATGCAGGACATTGTAAATCCAGGATGTTTGCCCACACTAGATTACTGCAGCAAGTAGAATTTGTTTTGTGCTTATCAGGGGTAAGTGACCTGACGTGATAAACGGGGCATATAGCAAATAGAGAGGTGCAGACCGGATCAAAGCTGTTATTTTGCTCAAAGGGCAAGTTAAAAACATGTGCTCAGTGTGTCACAATGAACTAATCTAGTTAGCGAAGCTTCTAGAAGAATGGGTGCTAATAAATAATATTCTGTTAATTCAGAAAATTCAAACTGTGTTTATGAAAAATTTTTTCTGTAGGAGTTTTTCAAGCCTAAACTATTTCTGCCATGAGGTGTTCTGAAAATACATTTTCCTGTTTAATGTTGTCAGGGTGTCTGTTAATGCTTCATAAATTACAGAAACCAACAGAGTGCTGTAGACAGCTCTCCTTCTCTTGTCCCTATCCAGGGTTTGGGTCAGTCCCAGCCAGAACTGTAATCTTAGACAGAGCTTACACTGCTACCTGTCTCCAGTTGCAGTGACTATATGTACCATTTATGTACTCATAAAGATATTCTGCTGACACAGTAAGAATAAGCAGGATCAGAAAACATTTGTGTGTTCTTTGATAACTGTACTTGAAAAATGAATTTAGCTCCTACTTAGAGAAAATCTGCTGAGCTTAATAGTTCATACCCAGTGAAGGTAGATTTAGTGTTTGTAACCAAGCGTGAGTAGAAGTATTTTAAATGAGTATGTGACCATAATAGTGGATCACTTCAAAGGGATTGCAGCAGATGTGTTCAAGGGTTTCAGAACAGCCATGAGCTTTCAGCAAAGAAGTTTAGTTTGTCACTATGTCACAAATATTTAAACAAATTCTCTGAACCCCGGATATATTACTTATTCACCGAAAACATCCTCTTTGAGATGATGCCAAAGGGGAGCAGATGGAGTAGAGCAGCCAGCAGGCAATGCTTGATTCCGTGTTGTTACAGTTGCCTGGGAACCATCTGAAACTTGACAGAAAACCTAAAGGATTTGGATGAGTACGCAGTAACATCAGCTTGGCCCTGGGTGTAGAGTAGGTGTTGTCACAACTTCTCACAACTTTGAAGCAGGCTGTATCTCTTTTCAGGCTTGCTTTGTCAGGGCCCTCTCATGAGATAAGTGCTCACAAGGACTTCAGGTAAGATAATAGCATGAGCAGTTAAAATTTCAATGATTTTTTTTTTTTTTTTTTTTTTTAAGCAAATGAATGCCCAGTCAAATTTCACGTGGTTGAGCAGTAATCCTCAGAAAAACAGTTAAATGTGTCTGACCAAAAGGAATGAAGTTCTGCTTTCCACACGTTTGAGCATACATGGCAGTTTTCAGGATAAGGGCTTTGTATTTTAGATCTGTGGTAGGCTTCAGAGTAGCTTTTGTAAACTAGAATGTTGAATGAGCCTTCTGAGCATTAAACCAAGAAGGAAATGAATTATCTGGTCAGGCCACTGAAGGAAAAAGCTCAGGAGTGTGACTATTGCCAGAGACAGCATCTCAGCTAGTGCTGATGTTAACCATGCAATTATTTGTGATTCAGGATATACGTCCCAGGATGCTTGTCTAGCACCCAAAATGGTGACACAGATTTTCTGAAAATCCACACTAGATAAAGACATGATGATTCATAATTGTTAGAACAGTTGACTTTCCTGTAGTCTGTTAACGTTATTTTTTCTAAGATCAGGTTTCAGTGAGTATGAAAAAGCTCTCTGTTCTCCCACATATACAGGGAAATAAATTTAATGTTCAGAGTTTGTTCTTGCAGACTGTTAAGTATTGATACGGTATTAATACCGGATAGGATGAGGTTCTTAATACTGATAGGATGAGGTTCTTTGGTTCTTCTTTTTCATGAGGTTGGTATATGTTTTTTAAAAGGAATTTGTATTTTGATGAGAAGTCATAATGTATTTGGTTATTCCAGTTTCAGTCTGTGCTGTTTATGCGTTGAAAAGATAGATGTTCTTGGTAAGTTTACTGTAAGTTTAGGGAGATATAATTTGGATGTATACCCAGCCTGGTATATTAACCTATCAAACCATTAATAAAAATGAACTACACACAGCTATGTGGATTGAAGAGTGACAGACTTTTCTCAGGCAGTTGGAGACTTGTAAGCAGTTGTGTAGCTGTATTGCCAAAAAGACAGGTGTATCAGCAGAACCTGGCATACTGCATTGCATGGCTCCAGCTCACATTCAGCCCCACTCTGCATCTCCTTCTTGTCAGCTTGTATTTGTCAAGTATTCCTGCAGCTTAGCTGCCTTTCATTGCAGATTGCAATGGGGCTTTTATGACCTTCAGCTGTGTAAGTGCATTTATGCTAGACTTACGCTTTCAGAAAGGCTGTCGATCTCTCCCTTCAGTGTTTTCTTGTATATCTCCATGTTCCTTTCCAGAAATGTATAAGACACATTTTGCATGTAGAAACAGACCTCAAGTTTGAACGTAGAAATCTACACAGATTTTGAAGATGAAGTAAGAGAACTAAACATAAAATATTAGGGACCATAAAGTTAAGGTTGTCATTTGACCTTGTCTTCCTCAGCTTGTCCTTGTCCTCCTGTCAAGTAGGCTGTTAGGTTAGAATTCTGTTAGAATTTGCTACTTGCAGCCATTTATCCGTTATTTTTTGGATATTCAGAAACCACCGACTCTTTTCGTTGCAAGTGTTCCACAATTCCAGTTTATTCTGGATGAAGTATTCAGTGCATATGTTGGAGACATAATGTCTGACACACATCTGGCTGACTTTGAAAAGAAAACATGCCTAGTTTATTTCATTTTATTAAAAAAATTTTGAGGCAGAAGGTTTTGCTCTGAAATATTTTGTGATTTCTCTGCTGTTGGAATTCTGGTTTTGTATCTGCTTTTGTTGTTTCAGAACAGAACAGTAGATGTATCATTTTCTTCATAGCATATCCTACAGATTAGAAATTCTAGTTTTCATCTCTCTTATCAGATAAGTCAATGCAGAAATCTGGAAAGCAGAATCATTAATAATCAAGTGAATATCCATACATACTCAAGGGAAGCTGATTAACTATGTGTTAATCACCTTCTGGTTTGGGTTTTCCAAAGTCCAGAATGCTTTACTATACAATCTGATACTCATTTGCTAAAGAGTCATCTTATGAAAGCTCTTATTTTCTAGAGAGAAAAATAAATGTATATATTTTCCAACAGGAAAACTTCAACAAAGTTCTTCAACAAAGGCAATTGCTTTTTTGGCAGTAAAGCCATAGAGCTCTGCTGTACTTAAATGTTCCCCTAAATGGAATTTTTATGATGTCCAACTAAAACAGAATTGTGTCCGCGGAGTTGGTCATAGGCATAATATCTTCACTCTGTATTAGTGAATGTTCTTCCTTAACAGACTCATTTGACTTTTTGGGAATTATCTCCATAACTAGAACGTGTTCACACATTTTCAGTGCTTGGTTGTAATACTAGGGGAATCAAGAACAAATTAGCTTTTAATTTTTGATTTTCTATTAATCAAAAAATTCCAAACTGCAGGGTGTGGCAAGTTGCCTGATCCATCCTGTGGTCTTGGCCTCACTTTGTAGTTTCCAGATGCTTCTTAAGGCTTCCAGACCTCTCAGGGCCAAGAAGGACCTAGCAGCCATGTGGAATTCCCTTGCTTATGGGAATGGCTGGAGTACACTAAATATTTCCTTTTGCTATTTTTCTGTAAGTAATTGCCACAGGCAGCTTAAGCAGTTCTGAGTGGGTAGAGAGATGAACCATAAGACTGTGAAAGGAGAGGGGAGGTTTTTGTGAGAATGTGTAGTCCATGTGATGGGAATGTTTGGCAACTGCCAACTTGAGCATAAAGTGGACAGCAGCTTGTGGCCTGCTGTAACTCTTGTGTATCCACCAACTTCTATTGGTATGGAGCCAACTCAGCTCATGCTTGTTGCAGCTTTATCAATAAATAATAGCATACTAGTGCCCACAATCAGGGAATGAATAAAACTCATTTTTCTTGGGTTTTCTCATTGCATTCTATTAATTTCAGATGGTTTTCACCTAGAATGCCCGCAGTGCATAAAGAGCTGTGCTCACAGTTGCTTGCTTGTTCGTTGTTTTTTGTTTTGTTTTCTCCCTCCCACTCTCATATGCATACTAACTGAAGAGAGAAGCTTGACCAGACCGATTTTTTCTAGACAGTTCCTGGAAATGCCAGAAGCTCATTTGATCACCTAGACTGTCTCAACTTCCAACATGATGATATTTTTGTTTGCTAGAATCTCCAGTGCAGCTAGCTATTGGGCTGGGACCCTGGCTTGTGGGCAGACCTTGCTGAGCTGTGGGCTAAGAACAGTGGACACGTGATTAGATGGGCCTTTGGGAAGGGTCCTTGGAAAATGAGAGAAGCAACTTGACTCCTGTACCACGCTCTAGTTGCTAATTTTGAGACTATATAAATAATAGTTTTGGCCTGAGTTGTTCAAGGCTAAACTTGTTACTTGAAAGATGTTGTGGACAAATGTGAACTTGCAGACAGGTAATTGATAGGATGGTGGACAGGAGTGAAGTCAATTCTACCAAAGCAGAGTCACTAAATTTGTCTGCTGAAGTTAGAAAGTGACCTTCTAGATTAACTTATCTGGAAATCTTGATCCGTCGCAAGTACCTACCATCTGCTGTGCTGAAGCTAAATCCAGCAAGAATCATGAGTCAGAGCCTTCAGTCGTTGTCAATTACAGAATTTGAAATAAATCATGGCTTATATTAGTATACAGAAAATAGAGTGACTGAGGATAGATGTTGATGTAAAGCAGCAAAGTAACATTTTAGCAATAAATCTTAGCATAAATCTGAATTGCCTTCTGGTGCTTTCACTGGTAAAGATGCCATAAAGTTTAGATTGCACCTTTTTCACTATTTACCTGGACAGCTAAGTCAAGCTGATGTGAATACTCTCAGTATGTAATCCAGCCTTGCTCTATTACACACAACAGACATATCTTCATGTGTTTATATTTTCACAATTCAGTGTGTTCATAGTATTGTGAAAAGACCACAGTGTTTCTCAAACAGAAATTAGCATGATGACATTGTGATTTGATAATTAAAATACACAAAGGTGTAGTCCTCAGAGAGGGGGCAAAGAAAGCTACTAGTTCAGTTTCTGCAGTGTAGCAGGTTTTTTAATAGTAAATGTGTGCTGGATAGTCAGAAAAGAGACGCTCAGCTGATTTGGAGCAACTGTACTGATTTCAGATTTTATTTCTCTACTTTGGTCTCTTCAAGAAATTGCTTCCATTTGTTGCAGGAGGCAGGTGAAGAGATTGACACTGCTTTATATGGGTATATTATTGTATATTGTAAGCATTTATATAAATGGACACTTGCACAATACTGTGTTTTCTTAAAAAAATATGATAAACCTGTGTATTATTACCTTCCTTCTTTTCTTTCCAGATCAATGCAATCCGATCAGTTGTTCCAAACAAAAGCAATAATGAAATAGTTCTGGTGCTGCAGCAGTTTGATAACAATGTAGACAAGGCTGTCCAGGCTTTCATAGATGGTAAGTACAGTACTTTTTTCCACTAAGGCATGAGGGATTTAACTACAAGCTGAAATATTCATTGCCTATAGTGTGTATATTTGTTGTTCTTCTGAAATTCATATAATTGTGACTCTGCCAGTTCCTTCTTTATAGTTCATCCTGCTGTCTGCATGTTTGTTTCTTCACAGCATGAGCTTGACCTGGTTGTTCATCTGTTGTCCTGGAGGGTTTTTTTAGTGTAATTCTTGTTGCAGACCTTATTTTTCTAATGAAAAATAATGCTCTGTAAAGTGTGTAAGCCGTAAGATGATTCACTGCTGGAGACAGGCTGCTAATGGAAATTGAGGATAGTTCTGAAGCAGATAACTGGGCCCACAAACGCCTGGACTCGATGTATACCTTGACATTCAAGCCTCAATCTAAATTTTGCAAATAGTTTTGATATTTGTACTGGCTGAACCAAGACTCCATTGAAAGTTTGAGGTGCTCAAAATCTTTATCTGGCTTTGTATTTTGCATCATTACGCTAGCTGTAGTGAAAGGTCACTTGTATTTAAATAACACTTTTCTGGGAAGTACATAATGGCAAGAATTTTGAACTTCCCCAGTCTGTAAGAAACCCTTTGTAGGAATACTGGTGTAACGTGAGGAAGTCCTCTCAAAATTCTGTGGTTTGAGGGTGCTTTTAGAAGATCAGAGTTTCAAAAGCCCTATACATCTTAAAAAACAAATCAACACTGTGAGGCTGCTTATATGGCCTGGTGATACCAAAACATTAGGGAATCATTATGAGTTATCTCACCAAGCTGCTTATTTCAGAGCTATTTTGGTTCAGAATAGTTTTGATTTTAGTTTGAATTTATTTACTGGAATGTATCTGTCAAAAAGTATCATGTACTAAGAATTATATATAAATATGTAGAAAGCAGATGTGAGCAAACTAATCATAAATGCATCAAAATCCTATTCCAAAAGTTAATGCTTCCTGTTTTACAGTGTTCGCCCATAGTGTCAGAGGCAAATCTCGGTGGTGTGACATTAGAGGTTGAATCTTCCCACCAGTATCCCATTACACTTGGTTGCTATGTGACAGGTGGCAGCAGAGGAGCAATCTGACAAAATGGTGGTGTCTGACATGGAAGTGTGGATGAAGCAAAGGTGTGTCACTGAATTCCTCCATGTGGAGAAAATGGCACCCGCTGACATTCAGTGACACTTGCTGAACATTTATGAAGACCAAACAGTGGTTGTGACAACAGTGGAAGTTGGACTGTGTAGACAAAGTTTTTCTCACAGAAATGCTGTTGTAGCAGTTGGGAAACAGTGAGCCACGTCTGCTGGTGCAGATTTTTATGAGCACGGTGGGCTCTTGTTCATTGCTGGTGAAAATGCATAGATGATGCTTGCAACTGTTGAAAAATAGTTTTGTAGCTGAGAATTTGCACTATCAAATAGTGTTACTGTACTCTTTATAGCTGTTGGAGTTTCCATGGAAATAAATAGGAGGCATTACTTTTGGAGTGACATGCATATTTCTCCCTTTTTTTGTCAACACAAATATCTTACGTGTATTGAGGGAAAATAAGTGCTTTCCTATCCGCACGTTGTCCTAGCTATGAGGAACAAATGGTAAAAGTAAGCCTTCTAAGAGAGATTTAAAACTAAAAATTCTTGAAAAAGAACTACTAAGGTGATGTAACTCACCTCTAAATGGCCTTCCTTTGAATTTTATTAGTTGATCATCATTATGTCTTGAGTTGAGAAGTCTTTTCAAGTTGAGCGTTTGGAAACAGACTATATTTGCCACTGGAAACAGTGCCCTCATTTCAAAGACAGAAGTCTGGATTTGTTTAAGCACCAAATGGCACCAGGGAAGTGTGTCCATTCAGCTGCTACTGTGAATAGAATGAATATAGATAGCTCTTTAAGTCATATTTTCATGTGAATGACAAAATGCCAAGATTTAAATATCTCACAATCACAGGGAACCTACTGGTACATACAGCATATGACGTGGGGACAGCCATTTAATGCTGCATGCTGAATCAGTGTTCAAATTTAGTTTTCTGAGGTCATCTCCTATCATTCTTTGTGTCTGGAGTGACATATGTATATTGTATATTATGAATTTGCATATTTATGTGAAATGTGAGTTTTAAAGCAGTAGTTAAAATGTCATCTTTGTTGTGTAAGCATTTACCTAAATGGGCTTAAACACAAGTTATGTACAGCTCCATTGTAGACGTATTCAAGTAAGTTATTCTCATGCATTGCAGTAATGGTTTTGGAACTTGCAAGGGTAGTGCATTTCCAACAGGGAGAGCATTGGAGTTGGTTGTGCCAGTCCCTGAAGTAATGCTAACTGCTCAGTACTCACAGGGCAACTGAGAGAAGTAGGACGAAGGTAATGCCAGCCAACACAAAAAGCACTGGATGCTACTGTGGAAACAGCTAACAAAGCTGTCAAGTGAAACTGCACGTGTTCAGCAGCGTGGAGTTATGAAGGCAGCAACTGTGGTTTTATTTCATCATAGTGGAACAGCTTCTATTAAAGATAGCATACTTTTAAGAAAGGACCAAGGGATTTGTGTATGTGTATATACTGTGTGTATGTGTGTGTGTATATATATATGTATGCACACACATATATATATAATTACATATAACTAAATATATATATTTATTATAATAATAATATATAATTATATATAACTAAATATAGATAAATAACTACATATACAATGGAAACTTTCTTAACCTTCTGTCTGCACTGTTGTGTCGTTTGGGAAGCGAAGTTTGACTTGGGATTCCGTGTGTGTGTGTGTGTGTGTGTGTGTGTGTGTGTGTGTGTGTGTTCACAGTTTAACAAATCAGACTTAGCACTGCTGCAAACAGATACAACCACTTCCCATGTGTATGAGGGACTCACCAAATAATCTTACATCTGGATTATTTGAATAGAAAAATAATTTTGATGCATTTGAAAACCTTGCATGTTTTTGTCAGAATACAAGTTGACCACTTATGGCAGTCTTCTTAACATTGATGTCACCTGAAACGAGCAAAAGAATAGCAGTATATAAACCAATTTGCACAGAATGGTAAATAAGTATTTACTAGAAAAATGGACTCTCAAATTCACACAGAAAAGTTCTAACTTGGTGTGATTAAGATTGTTGACACTGCCTGTAACATGCTGGATGCCAGGGCAGGCTGCGTGCTTCCATGAGTGGGTTTTTAGCTTTAGAATCAAGGAAAACGCACCAGTGGCAACAGGATGTAGAAGAGTTTTCTTCCCAAGTGCCAACTGCAGCTGATCTGACCAAGGCTGTTTTCACTTTGTTCTGAAAATTTTATCTAACCGAACACTGTTGCATCTGACAACAGACTGGCAGACAAAACTTCAGGTATACAAAATCATATTTGTTTTCAGTATGATTAATGGCTTTTACTGCCAGGCCTGTGTATGGACCAAAGGATGCACGGTTTCTGCAGCTGACTACAAGATTATGTTTTTATATGCTAATTAAATCTTCAGTTTTATGCTCTTGGGCTTCCTGAATATGGCAGATAATGTGGAGGAAACATCTTCCAGAACGCCAAAAGATTTAAAACTGTGAAGAAGCTTGAGAAGCAGGGGAACCTAGTTTATGCAGTGTGTTGTGGGGTGCTGAGATACTTTTCTTTCAGATAAAATATTGATTTTCAAAAAATTATTTTCTGAAGCTTGTGCTATTGCATTAAGTTAAGCACCCACTTAATTACTTCGTGTAAGGAAGAGCATAAACAGCAGCAGTGCCAAATAGCTTATCCACAGTGTAATCAGCTAAGATGAAAGTGAAAAGGAGGGAGGCAGCAGTTCTCCTTTTGTTTTCCCAACATTAGTAAACTCACAGAAACAAACAAGTGCTGCCTGGCTAGGAAACTGGTAACTGTTTCCAAATACAAATTTTCTTTCTCAGATCTGAACTTTTGTTGAAATGATTTCTCTCTCTTTTCTCTAGGTAGTGCAACTCAGGTTCTGAAAGAATGGAATATGACAGGGAAAAAGAAGGTAAAGACTTGCTCTGGAAAATCAGAGCACTCAGACCATTTACAAGCTGTTTGTAAGCGAATGTAATAGTTTCATTTTGGCCAGTACTTTTTCTGCCTTTGCTAACGTAGGTGACTTCATCTATGCTTCCATTCAGAATACCTGAGAGCAAACGTGTGCGTTGTTTTTCGTCTTGTTCATCTGTTGCTGTTTCTGTAGTGCAGAGTTCTGAGTTTCTGGAACAGCACATTTGTAAGTGTTTGTAGAAGCCAGACTCTGGTCAAGTACAGAATAAATTCCCAAGCAGCCTACTTTTAATACGCAGTTGTGTCCTGGAGAGTCGCAGCCACTTGGTGCTAGAGGTTTTGCTCCTGGATGTAAGAGTAACATATGCATAGGAGTAATCAATTAGGAGTGTGCACTAGGGCTGCTCCCAGGTCACACATTTCAAGAAAATGTTTAAGATACATATACAGTATGCTAAGTGGCAGCCCAGGGAGTCACTGTTCTGGAGGCTCCACTTTATGGGTTGGACAGTTACAGCAGCAGTGGCTAACCTCTGTCTTCTGCTCCTATTCTTCCAGATAAGAGGGATGCCTTCAGGGATTGTCCATGTTACTTAGTGGGTGTCCCCAGGGTGGTTAGGAACTATTTGAGCATCATTGAAGCCCAGGCTCTTTTACCATTTTGCAGTGTAACTGTTCTGTTTAGAAGAAAGAGGAAAAACAGTATGGGTCTTCTGTTCGTATTTGAAACTATATTTTCAGCTGAACAGATGCAGTGGTGTGCTGTATAATGCACTGTATGTAAATTGCATTGTAGTGAGTGACACTTACATGGCATTTTAAGAATATTGACCATTTGGTATTTATATGGTCTCTGTTATATATTGGGTTTTTGAGCTGCTCTGAGTAATGTCTGTTCTTTCAATATTTCTCAATTTAGAATAATAGGAGAAAAAGAAGCAAATCTAAACAGCACCAAGGCAACAAGGATGCTAAAAATAAGAGTGATGGGTCTGAGAAGGCATCTCAAGACCCCCAGAGACCACCTGTCTGCCATCTGAATGGATGCTCTAAGGATAACCGTTGTGGTGATTCTGCCAATGAGAAACTGGAAACCTCTTCTCTGGAGAACAAAAGTTCACAATTTGTAGCATCAGCACCAGGCTGTCCAGAAACCACAGGTCAGTTCATCTGGGACAAAGGCACCTTTTAATTGGCAACAGATAAGCCTATTTACATAAGGATCATAATTTTTGCTGTTACCAAGTGAACATAATAAATGGATATCAGAGAGTGATGTTTGTGGAAAATATATGTATTTGTTCAATCTGTGCCTGTAGAGCTATGTCTCGGCATGGTTTGTCTTGCAACAAGTATCCTTGCAAAATATCTTTTTTTTTTTTTTTTTTTTTTTTTTCTTTTCTTCTTTAGAGCCAAAAGTTTAAACTGCAATCCGAGAGGTACAGCTGATGCAGAGTATGACAGATAAAAATACAGGAGAATACAGGGTTTGAAAATGGCTTTGGTATAAGATGGTGACAGAAGTAATCAGGTTCTTCATGTGGGACAAAGTAATCCAGGCATTATGGGCCCGCTGCACGTTGTGAAATTTCTTTATTGCCTAGTCCAGACTCGTCCTTTTTTTTATCTCATCTCCCCTCAATAGGTTAGTCAACATGGATCTCCACTGATTTTCCCTTATAGGGAAAGGAGGGCCTTAGTGTTGAAGGAGCGTGATCTGATAGTTGCTGAGTATGCATGCATTTCTGCTAGGGTCTAGATACTGAATCAGAAGCTCTGGGGAGCAGTAACACAAAGTTCTTCCTTGCTGAGTTCTAGTAGGCACAGAATTACTGTTTATGATAATACCAATGAAAACAAACCTCTGCAGGAGCAGCTCTATGAAAGGTCAATTAAATAAAATCTCTGCAATGCATAGCAGCCAAATTGCGGAACTACTTATCAAGACATTTTGTCTGAAGAAGTGTTTGGGAGGTCAGAGATAATCCTTGCCCTTGCTGAGGACTCATGCTTATTTTGGATACGACATGCCACAAGCCAGAAAACCCTGCAGTTCCATGATATTAAAAGAATTTTTACTGCTAATTCTGCAACATGTATACATTTGTTTATTCTTTTCCTCCAAGTTATATGGTACATATAATCAATCTGTCTTGTCAAATTTGAATCATCCCTGAAGTGTTTTCTAGCAGGGAACAACCTGAATTCAGGAACTCACATAGCTATGCTGTCAGTGATCTTTTTATGTGACAGTGGGGTTGAGTCATCTTTTTTTTCTCTTTGACATGATGCCATTTAGATTTGTACATATTAAGGGCAAGAAGGATCCCAGATTTTTTTTCTTGTTTTTATGAATGTCAAAGATGATACCTACTATCCCAGCTTTTTATAAAGAATTTATAAGATTTTTATGAACTTTTAGGCATGTCCTGACCTAGTAACTGGTCTTTCTAAGAAGAGAGAGAGAGAGATGGAGGAAGAGGAGGGAGGTGGGAGGAGAGAATGGAAAGGAAGTGGAGAGAAAAGAAAGATGAAACTTCAGAAATATTAAAGCTTACTTTATGTGGTAAAATAAATTCCTGGTAACTTGTGTACTACAGAGAAGTTAGGAGATTCTTGAACGCTACCAGATGCATTAGAATTCTGGTCTTGCAGGCAGTTTAGTAGCTACTTTCTTGAGGTCGAAAGGCACAAGAGTATTACTAAATGTGTGCTGAAGTGTGTGGAACTGAAGAGAAGAGTGAACAGGATCTTTCAATTTGCAAACTGTCCCTTCTTGGTTTTTGGGAAGTCAGACTGTGCTGAAGCTTGTCCAGAGAGCAATCGTCTCACATTTTTTCCTTTGGTGTTGCAATCTCTTATGTTTTGTTATTGTCAGTCTTGTTTGGTTTTGTTCCTTTCCTATCAGTTTAATGTTACTGTAGACATTTCAGTCTCACCTTCAGACAACTGACACCATAGAAGTACCACAGGTGTCTGCTGACAGCTCCTTATGTTCTCCTCCCCATGAGAAATAGCAGGCTGAAGCCTTGCTTATATCATTTCGCTGACTGAGATTAGGTCCTTCAGAGCCATAAAAGTGTGACTGCCTGAAAGAGTTTGCAGGGACAAGACTGTTGAGTAAGGTTGGTGTTTCCCTGTGATTTGCCACAGTATGATATGAGAGGATGTGTGGATATTACATTTAATTTAGGTCTGCCTATTTATTGATGTTATTCTGTCTCTCTTTGTATTAGATGTCTTCAGTACACTTTTTTTTTTTTGTTTAACGTTTTCATTCAAGGAATCCAAGACCTGCTAGAGAATCTTGTAACTCTGTGTCTTGTACCTTACTGTTTTCTCGCAGGCAAAGAACGTAAGCGTCAGAGAGTGTCTGTGGAGTTAAGCCCAAAGACTGTGAATGGAGTAGAACAGCACGAGCCTCTTCAGTCATCAGTTCAATTCCAGGGTAACCTAGGCAGGCCAAAGTCAAAATCTTCCTCAGTTAAATCATCCAATGCTACAAGCCAACTTGAAACAAAACCAGATGATTCAGTGAAAAAAAGAGGTAAAGCAAGTCTGTTCATGTGGTCACTGTGTAATAAAATGATCAGAAATCTGGTGCCTCTACAGTAAAAAGAATGTGAAGGAGAGATGCCTTGGAAAGTGGGAGTAAAATCACATTCAGTCTAATAAAAATGAGCAGAACAATTTATAGTTGATTTAAAATTATATTGAACTTGAAATGAATAATTTGAACTCTTAGGGCTACTTTGACAGTTATCTAATTTGAGGAATTAATTTGAGTGTGTATATTTAGGAATTTAAGAATATCATAGAAGAACTATGGAAAATATGGGCGTGTGGACTTCAGTGGGCAAATAATGTTGTATTGTTCCTGCTCCCTCATTCAGAAAAGCCAAAACGAGCTTTCTGACTTTTCTGCTATTTTTGTTTGTTGTTTTTTTGTTTTGTTTTGTTTTAGGGCCAAACATTGAAAAATCAGTAAAAGACTTACAGCGTTGCACCGTTTCTCTAACTAGATATCGTATGATGATCAAAGAGGAAGTAGATAATTCAGTTAAGAAGATCAAAGCTGCTTTTGCAGAATTACACAGCTGGTAGGTAACTCAGTTTAAGGTCTCTCAGCACCACCTAAGAGTAAGGGACCAAGCTGTTGGTGTACCTCATTGTCTAACAGAAATAACTTTGTTCTTATCTCTGAGCTAAATGAGCATGGGCTGTAATTGGCAGTTGTACAAAACTGGCTAGTGTTGTCAGGATTGCTCCAAAATTACACTGTTAACGTACAATAATTAAGTGAATTTCATTGTCCATTTGCATTTTTTGTGGTAGCTTGTTGATGCGCTCTCTCAGGATTTTAGAAAACATTCACTGCTTATGCTCAGATGGCTCTGACATTTTATCTGAGTAATCTGACATTTGGGTCTCGTTAGCTGTGTAGTTTCTCTTGTCCTCAATTTTTTTTTTTTTTTTTTTTTTTTTCAACAGTGTTAAAATCATAGTGTGTCATATGCCTAATCTTGTTTGCATGTACTCACAGTTAATTGGAGCTTTAAGAAGTAGTTATTCTGGTTGTGGAATAGGCGATCTCCTGATTGCATGGGGAGTGGATATGTTATTAGATTCAGAACTGAAATTACTCATTTTGTATACATTCATGTTTTAGCCTGAAAAAATATTAAAACGTATCACCTAGTACTGAAATTTGTTATCTTAATAGGTGAGCTTAATAGAAGAAGCGACAAAAAGATTCAAAAGGACCATGTAAAATCAAGTTGACTCAAAATGATAAAAAAATAAGCAAAAAAACTTCATTTAGTTCTGCCTTCTACCAGATCTAGTACTTGAATTGCTATGGTGGAGTCTGTCAGAAGCTCTAGAATGTAACAGACCTGTGCTCCAAATATTCAGGCCTTATGAAGTCATCTTATGTGTGGAGCACAACATTACGTACAACAAGGAGAATGTGATGTGAGGGCATGCTTATGGAAATTTCAGTGTGGATTTTGTTGATTTTAGCTGCATGGAGGTCTAGTATTCAAGTTTTTGTTCAAATACATGAAGGGAAAAATGGTTTAAGCAGCAAAATGTGTTACTTAATTTTTGGTGAAAATTAAAAACAGTTCTTGGATATTTAATGTGACCTTGTGAAACAAATATCTGAAAAAGATGGGAAGAGCTGTCTACAGCACCTAATTTATCAAAACTTGCTTCCACTTGCTATAAACTCCCTACATTCAGGAAAAAATCACTAGATTCAATGATACATTTAGCTTCAGACTTCATATATTCAATAAGGTATTCATGGGCACATGACAGTTTCCCTACTTAAAAGCTCAACAGTACATCATTAGTGGTAGTGTGAGAATAAGATTATTGAGTATTCAGCCACTTGCATATTTGTAACCCTCCTTAGGCATGGGAGTTTCACTGTGGCACAGTCAATTTGTCTGTCAAGGGAAAATGAAGCAATTCAGCTGACTGTGCTCCCAGAATGTTATGCAGTAACCAAAAACAAGGATAGGTAAAGGATAGGGAAGTATGTAACCATGACAGTGATATCTGATCTTTTTTCTGGTAGTGATTACAAAGCTTTTTGAAAGTTCTTGGGGAATCCTGCAACTCACAGCATAAAATACCACAGCATTTTACATGGACACGACCAGGCAGGGACAGTTTGCCTGTCCCTGAGATCTTTTATGTACCCATGTGCATGTGCCTGGCTGGTGTGCTTCTGTGTCCTGGCACTCTTCCTCACCATTTTTGCAAGGACTACTGTGGTGTTGCTTTCCCTAAGGCTAAGAAAGAGATAGGCAACGCAGCCTGAATGGGCACTCTTTCTTGGACTTGTACCTGAAAGTTATGAAGATCATCCTTCTGACAGTCCTGCCTGGGTCAATTTTTCTACTCCATGCAATCAGTCTGAGGGGTGTGGGCATCAGGTGCACCTCTGTATGAGTGAGAATATAAGCTGCCCTGGTTACTGTTTGAAGGCAAAATGTATCGGAGCACAGCCCCATCATACAGTAGGGTAGGACAAGGAAGAGAAGGATAACAAGCTATTGAAGTTGCAGGGAGGATCAGTAAAACTCTGTCAACTCCTCTCTCAATCGTGTTTGAGGCATTTGTTGCCGAGGTTAAAACTCTCATGCTGTAATTGTGTTCTCACTCTTCTACAGAGAGTCTGAGCAGTCACCTTGGGGATAGAAAGAGAGCCCCAGGAAATTTGAGTGAAATGGGTAAAGCACAAATGGAGCCACTATTCTTCATAGCACCTTTTGCCAGCAAATCTGTACATATTGGGCATCCACACAGTCGTATGGAGGACTGAAAAGAAACATCTGCTGCTCGTCCATACAGTCTGCTTCCAACCACAAATGGAAATCACTCTGTAGTGTAGAGAGGGACAGATCTAATTGCTCTGTGTGCAGAACCCGAACAAAGAAAGACAAGTCTATTCTGCTTGTTGCATCTCAAACACTGTGGTATGTCCAGTGGTTTATAAAAAGCAAGAAAACCAGCACCAAGAAAGAGCAAAAAGGGCTTGAAAGCTTCACCATAGTCTGGGTAAAAAATTATCTCTGGTATAATACTGGAAAAGGAAAATGGGCTCTGGCACTGCTAACAATTTAAAAATATATTCAGATGCATTCAAGGAAGCATATACTGTGTGTCTGGAGAAGATAAAGCAAGTTTGCTGCTGCTAATTTAGAATAAAAGCAGAGTAGCAGTTAAATGGAGGAAATGTGTCATTTAAAAGGACGTAACAATTCAGTGCCAAGTGATAAGCAATACTGCTGGTGCTCACAAATGCAGAACAGTGTCATCCTCTTACTGGGACCCCTACTTGGTGAACTGTAAAGATTATGGTTTTGTGCTTCCTATAGTCCAGATTCAATGGTGCTGGTTGAAGACCTTTCCTCATTAGAGGTGTTGTAGCATAGAGTATGGGCAGATGCCTGGGAAGGCCAGGGCTGGTATTGTTTTACAGTGAGTTGAGTTTCTGTGCTAGTCCCTGCATTTCCAGGCAGTCCTCATTAGTTTTCTGTCTACGTGTCTGTCCTTCAGCTGACGCTTTGTAGTCCTTATGTGTCTAAAGAGATTTTCAAATCCTCTTGCAGTTCGTTTGCTCATCAGTCATGCAATCCAGTCTTGTAACCTTGTCAGCAGAGAGGAAAAATATTCTACCAAAAGTTTAGGTTTCCTGGAGCCCAGCTTGTTTTCGGGTACCTTTAAAGAGCAGCGCTTCTAGCTAAGCCCCCAGCCTTACTCTCACTTCTTGGGGGGTCTGGAAGGACAGGAGAGTAGCTCTGGCCTGAGGCTGGCCACTTGCCTGCAGAGCTACAGCAGCTGGAGCTTGTGCTTGCTTTTTTCTTGCCGTCTCCAGCAATTTGGGATTACTTTCTTTGGCTTAGTATTAGTGGAGAGAACAGATGGATCTCTTGAAACAGTGAGATTCATCCCCTTCCTGGCCTCCTTAGTCTTTCACAATACTTGCTTAATTCTCATATATATGTATTTTTTACTATACTTGGGAAGGTAGATTTCATTGTCTCATCATACTGTGTGGCTTCATGTCTTTTCTTACTTTTTTTCTTACCTAGTCATTTTTAGGTGTGTGTTTTTCTGCAGAATGCGAGCGCGTGGTTTTTTGGGCTGTGTGCACTAACTGTTGTTTTTGAGCATGTTATTTTGGGGAAAAAAAAAAAAGGAAGTGAATATGCCCTTTCTGATCTCAATGTTGTGTTAAGGAGAAATCTGACTTAATAAATACATGAAGGGAATAATCTCAAAAACGTTAATAGATTCCAAGAGCCAAACGCCTCTCTCTTTTTTGCGACTTTCCAGGATGGGAAAGTTACCTCTCCTGAATATCAGGAGCACAAGTACAGAAACCACAGCCTTCTGCCATCCCAGAATGCATTTTGGCTAACTGTATAAAACCAGTACAATTCTGAGATACCTGTAACTGAATCAGAACTGAGACTCAGACAGGAAAGAAATCCATGATAAATTTATATTAAAACTTCCCAGTTTCTAACAAGCCATGGTGCAACTCGCACAGTTCTTGAAGCTTGGTATAATTCTCAAGTGATGCTTCATTTGTAAATAAACAAAATTTAGAAGTGTTGTTTTACAAGATGCCTTTCCATGTCAGTTATCAAGTTTAAATAAGTTTTTATGATAATAAATTCTTAACTGATTGTAAAGAGATCTACAAAGCAAAATTAAAATAGAGATATAATTATAATGGCTTTATTAGTAACCACTATAGTAGCTGGCTGCTGGAGAGAATAATATTAGCAAAGATAGATATAGAGCAATATATAACAAACTTGAAGAACTGAAATCCGTTGGGGTTCTTTTACTATGACCAGATGGTGCATATGGAGAGGAACAATTCCAGTGAAATTGATTTACTGTCTTTTGTTTAGCTGCTTACAGATCGTGTTTGTGATCAGAATGAAAATTCATGTAATGTGATTTGCTGTGTAAACATTGTGCTTGTTCTAATACAGAGATCAAATAACCTTGAAGGACTGTGAACATTCAAACACAATTGAGCTAATGTTGGAAGAATATTGCTTACTGAGACATTGCAAAACACCTTGTATTGTAAGGACACCTTTTCTTACAGTGTTTAGTGCTATGGAGGAAACTTCATGTATCATTTCCTCTGTCGTGAAATATGGCCATTCAGTATTCCCATGAAGCCTGTAATCACCTGCTACAGGTCCTGAGTGGTTTTCTGTTTCTTTTCATCACGTTGTTTTTATATTTACGTTCTTATCACGTTGTTCTAGTTCTTTGTGCTAACATTTGACAGGCACAGTTCTGGGTTGCTGATTGAAATGTGAGTTCTGTAAAATATGCAGTTCGAGTAGGGATTGTTTTGTGGTTGTCTTTTCACTCCACCTGTGGATCAGGTGTGTTCTGCTGCAAGGGAAATGGGTACATGAAATAAAGGGCAGTGATGAACCATAAGCTAATCAGATCTCCTGGATGGAGTTGAGTATTGCTTGAATTCATGTGTGATCTCAGCTTAGATATAGCTGAGTCCGTGATAGCACTAACTTCTCTCATACTATTTTACAACTTGCTTGAGTTGTCAGCAGATTGTTAGCCAACTCATCTTTAAGGGTGCTACTGGGCTCTGTTCCAAAGCCCACTGCCAGAGCAAATGTCACATTCTCTCCCTCAAGAAAAGACGATTTGAATTCTGTGTTGTGATTTGAGCTCCTCACCTGCTAGACCACCAATGGGTCCTTCCAGATGAAGACCCCTACTTCAGTCCTTCGGAAGGTGACAGCTATGTTTTTCTCAGTCTCAAAAAAAAAAAATTCTCAAGCTGTGTACAAAGATGCTTGTTTTAAGGAAGCAGTGGAGCTTAGTAAGCACCTCTAGGAGAAAACTTACAAATTTCTGGGGCTTAAAAGAGTTTTGAAAGGATAATGTGAATTGCACCTATAACAAACAACTGCTATGCCGTTCATCTCTGTCTGCTATTAGGAGTTGCATCAACATGTTTGCCTCCAAGCCTGCTTAGCCTTTTTATTTTCCTAACTGTTGAGGTGCACTTGGGTTTAGCATGATGTCGGGAAGAGGGAAGAGGAAAAGGGTATTCTGGGTATCGTGAAGCCTCCTGATTCTCATCAATGAGGCTATAAATCTGGCAGTCTGAAACTGTTACTTTTGAAGGAAGACTATTAAAATTCCACTAAAATAATTGAAATTGTGGCGTTGCAGCTGACTGAAAACCCACAAGCGAGTATCTCTTTCACTATACATGCTGTAAATTTCATGCTGCAAACTAGAGAGAGATTAATTTGTTTCCACTAATGTCAGAATAAATTTAGAATTTATTCTGAGTATGAGTGTGGAATGAGGCAGCTGTCAGCATGATTTACCCCAATCATTGCTGAGCTGACAACTTACCACAGTGAGATGTTTGCAGCTCTTCCGCTGTGGCATGCTAGGGTGACTACTGACAGCCCATGTAAGCCCAGGCACGATCAGTGTCCATTTAACAAAGAGCAGGATGCTTAGGCTCTTACTTTTAGAATCCCTTATGTGAAGTGATTCGTAATCAGAGCTATCTCTTCAGTAGCATCTCATATCTTTAAAGCACAAACAATTCCTGATTCTGGCCCAGTTTGCCACATTGGAATGTTCTCTGTGCTAAGACTCTTCGTTGCAGTGCTCCTTTGGTAGTGTTGTCTTCTTCTCAAACTCATGTCAAAATCATCTAGTTACTAAAATCAAACCTGTGCTCCAAGCTATAGATGCTCACCCCTGGTGAACAACTTGCAAGATGCTCTGTGGATAGAAAAGAAATCAAATTGATTTCTACTCAATTTTCTTAATAATTGACCCTTCTGTGAACTAAGAAGAAATGTGGCATTTCCTAGAGCTGGCTGGCTTATGACTTTTCAAAGGAAACTTTAATTTCCTCCATTCCATGATATATGATAGTTTGACTTCCATGCTGAGAAATGTAGCTGTACGCTTCCAGGTGAGAATTAGTATATTCCATTCATAATGTGGAGTGAGAATCTGTGTCCTCAGCTGGAACGAGTTAATACAGCTGTCTTTTCTTCAGGGAAGGCAATCCTATGAAGATCTGTCTGAAGAAACTTTATTTACTACATTAGTAAGTCTGATACTGACAAAGGCACCAGACTTTTCTTTTTTTCTTTATTTCTTTGTATTTTTTTTCTGTCTGTTTGTAACTACAGATTTCGTTGCACTGTTAGTCATCACAGTCCTGACCTCTCCCGCTTAAACTTCCAAATGCTTTCCTGAAATGTTCATCAGAGACCACACTGAAACATTAGGACTGGAAAGCTGTCTAGTAACAGATGAAGTCTGACTATAAAGTATGGGAGATATCATAGCAGTTGTATTGCTTTTATTGTGGTATTAAAAGTGTTTTTACTTGGAGTCCAAATAAAATGTTAGTGGCCAAACTGTTTAACCAGGATGTGTTGTTGGAGTCAGAGGAGGACAATCAGGGAATGACCTGGGCCAAAATACAATTCTGATGAGCTCTGCTATTGTGAGCTTGCTGCTTGAATATTTTTTCCAGCCAAAATTTTATATCACCTGTGGGGGTACATTAGGGAAGCACTTTTGTAACAGAAATAGCAAAAGCAAAAATGTGCAGATTTCTTGAAGATGTAGGAAAGTAATGAAGACCATAACAGTCCTTGTGGAGGATAGATACCAAGTGAGAACTTGCACAACTCACCTCAGTCACCTGCTGTGGAAGCTAAGGAAGTTTATTGTAGCGTGTGGTTACAAAAGATTAACTGAAAACGCTATCTCCATTCAGATTAAAGTTCTGAATTATCATCTGACTTTTTGGAGTTCAAGATTAATGCTTATGACTGGAGAATGCTGTTGGCTTTTGGGAGTCACTGTGAAGGTGGCATAGTTGATTGGTAAAACCTGAGGATAGAACTCTGCAGAACCTTGGTTGCAAACCTCCTGCATGAACTTGGTTAATTTATGGGAAGGTGTTCGAGAAAGCTGCATAGCACTTGAACATGATCATTTCTGGTGAATTTCTGGCTGAGTCAGTTGTGTATCTGCTGTGTGTTGCCTACGCTTCCTGCTCCTTAATCTTGCCCTGTTTCAGTCAACAGCCTTTGCATCCTTCTGTTTACAAGCCTTTTGTCCTTGATTGCTGCCCACTAAACTCCATAGGATCTTTGCTTTCTTGATCTTAAGAAGCACTCTGTTTTCACCAGTATACACTGTGCCATTTTGAAACACAGATTAGGTGCTGAAAGCACATGTGGAATGGCAGATTTTTGTGACATGTTGTTGAGAGATTGTGGGCTGGCTCTTCCTGGCATGCCTGTGTCAGTATGTTATTTTCTGTAGGTATGTATATTTCAGTATGTTATATTCTGGAGATACTGTGTAGTTTGTCTCTGAAAGCAAGCAAATTTCAAATGGCTGTTTTTAGGTCTTGAAGTTCTGGTATCCTCAGCTGGGTGCACAAGTTTGCATTCAAGGCTGATTTTATTGAGCCAAGAACTCCACTAATCCTTTGTGTGTGAGCCTGGATTTTTTTATCAAATACTTGCAGTTTCTCCCCAGCTGCCTGAGTTTACTCACATATGCATCAGAACCATTAACGTTCGAAGTGTTTTTTAGTCATGAATATGGCTAAGAATAATCCTGTGAGGGGAAACTGCTGGGGCGTACCAGTGTGCTACCCACTGGAAAACTGTTGATACTTCACCAAATGATGTTGCTGGAATGGTGATACAAACGTTTTAGCAGACCTGCTCTACTCTCAGTAGTCCCACCTAATCAGTTTGCAATTTAATGACCAGAAGTGCTGTCTGGAGTTGCACACTAGGGGCATGTGAAAGGAAAAGCTTATGAGATCTTCAGAAGGCCCTGCAAAAAGGGGAACCACTCCTTCCCAGTCTTTAGTGGGTGAGGAAGTTGACGTCTCTCATAGAAATACTTCTAGGCTTATTCATATCACAAACTATTTTCTTGCTTACTCTGTCATACTTTGTAAAAATATCTCTATGGCAAGAGAAATAGCCCTTTCCATATGCTTTTATTTCTGTTTTATTGTCAGTACAGCACTGAAATCTAAGCTGTGTTAACCTGAACAGCAGCAGAGGTGTATCTGACTTAATTAGAAAAGGGACTGTTTTGTCATTTGATGACTGCTGGTGCCCAGGCAATGCTGAAGAGGTAAATTGGAGTGACCTCCACATCTGTGCAGGCACACAGGCAGACCAGGGTTAAATTAACATGCACTGATAGTAACTAATTTTTGTAGTGAGTGTGCTATCTTCAGCTTCTACTTTTAAAATCTTTTTTATTTATTACTTCCCATAACTAAGGTCTAAAGTCTTTGTATAGTTGTGCTTTTGATTTGATGGAGTTCTGGCATGGATTAAATGGTGGTTTCATTTTTTTTTTTCCTTCAGCATCATAGACAAAGAAGTGTCGTTAATGGCAGAAATTGACAAAGTTAAAGAAGAAGCCAGTAAGTACACAGCATGTCAGGGAAGTTCTGGTATGGTCATGTAAATACATGTTTTGTTTGGCGGAAAACCACACAATGTATTAATTCTGTTCTCAGCATTCTCTTATTTTTCATTATATGCATATTCTTGAGTGATTAGGGAGAGATTCTCTGTAGTTTCTATTTATAAGATCTGTATAGCAAAGCTTCAGTATTTTAATATTAAGGTAAACCAAAAATTCACATGAAGTTTGATTAAAATTATGTATTTCTTCTACTGACTTAACACAGATTTTTGGTACTCCTGTTTTTCCCTTATTTCTGTGATTTGTTGACTACTTTATTATGGTTTCTTGTTTTCTCAACCATTGTTTTTGCTTGGTTGTCATCTTATATATGTTACAGTGCTGGAAGTTGGTAGAGGAACAGCTTATTCTGATTTTGCATGCCTTTTAGAGAGTAGCAATCATGCTCATGAGTCAGAGCAATAAATCAAAACCCAGATGTTTACTGGAATTTGTGTTCTTAACTGTGGGAGTTGTTCTGACTCCAGGCTTTCATGTCACCTCTATTTCTTACATAGGTATGGTAGGTATATGGTTTGGAGGGGAGAAAAACAATTTGACATGTATTAGCATATCATATTATCTTTCTTATACCCACCAGAGACATAGCATTCATGGATAAGAAAACAAGGGAATATGTTTCTATACAGAAGGCTAAGCATGGAACTAAAGAATAACCCAAGTGGTGTTAGAATGATACTTTGCCTAATGGATTAAAACATTGCTGACGTGTATGCATATAATTCTTCCATTTGTTTGTGAATGTAAGGCCCTTTCAAGGATAGTGTTCCTGAATGCTTCACATGTATTTAGAACTCTTACTGAGTTCACAAATGTATGCTAGTTACATTTAAAAAAAAAAACTATTAAAATCCTCTGTTGCTACTTTAAGTCTCTTATAGTTTTATGCATATGGAGACTAAAAAGAACAAGTAGCTGCTGCAGCAATTGGCTTTAGTTTAGGTTTGGAATTTTGTATACTAGCTTTTCTGATGCTGACCTGTGGAGGAGTTGTGGGTGGAAACGTGCTGTTTACCTGTAAAGACTGCCATAATCAGCTGCAGAGCATGTGCACAATTCCAGGAAAACCAATGGCAGAATTCCTATTGATATCAGCAGACATGGATCCAACTGCATAAACAAAAACACATTTTGAAAATCCACAGTCCAGGGATGATGATATCATGATGGCCACTTCATTAATTTTGGTAAGGGACAGTAGCCATTTTCGTGGAAAGTAAATGTAATTTTTATCTACAGGCTTGTAAGTGCTATATTCATGTATGGTAGGTTTAGTTTCCCTGCTTTCATGCTGACTCAACGCGTGACATTGGGTGGCTTCTGTAACTGTGTAGTTGTCTCTCAAGGCTATTATAGGCCTATAAAGTGACATCAGAACTTTAGGCAGAATGTTCTTGTAGGACTATAACGTTCTAACCAACATTGTTACTTTCACGTCCCTTTGCTGCACTGGAGGACTATTGTAATGTGGGTAATTGTACACTTACTGTCAATACTGAGAAAATTTTCAAACAAGATAATTCCAGTTTTTGTGCAAATGGGTATTTGGCTGGCATCTCACTCCAAGTGTCAGTAGGAAATGAGATTGTATGGTTTGAGCAGTCACTTTAGCAAAGGCAGCAGTGACCTTTGAGAGAAACAGTAGCATCATTACCTAGAATAAACAGTGAAACTATTGGGCAAAGAAAAACAAGTAGTGAATTCTTCATGTAATCTAACAAACATTTATCATTCTTGTTGTTTGCATTCCACAAAAAAGGAAATTAAAGATCAGCTGGAAAGACAGATAAATGCCTGTTCTCAGCAAAAGTAGTAATGTAGGCAGAGGTTTATCAGCAGTTTGAAGGGAGCTGTAGCAACCTCTTCCCTTCCTATAAGCTCTACCTTGTGTGATGCACACTCCTCTGTTGCACAGTGGGGTTGCTCCCATACAGCTGTATAGCCACTACTCTTATCTTCCCTGCACCTACTGGACCATTCTATACTTCCAGAGGAAGCTGCCATCCAGTAAATAAATGCTACTGGGTTGAGAAATAAATTCTTACCCTGCAAAAATGACATCATTAAGTATAAACTGGTTGAGACTTCCCAGGACTGCTCTGGAATTCTATGGCAAATGAAGGCAGGAAAGTCTTAGTATCCGTAATGAAATCTCTGGCTTTATGGTACTTTACAGCAGCTGCCACCCACTTACCATATCCATAGACATAACCTGTAGACAGGAGGCTACAGTTGAAAAGGCTATGATTGCTAGTGTTTTTTATGTAGATGCTGTCTTTCCTCTCTGCCATAGCTGTTGATCCCACCAGCCATGAATCAGTCTCTTACATTAAGTCACCATGTAGGTAGCAGAATTCGCAGTTTTCCACCAAAATTGTTATATGTCAGATTATTCTGAACTTAAGTGGACTTGCTTTGTGACTCCTGGTTAATCTTTTCCTGTCAAAGTGTAAATATTCATCACTTCTTATACAAAATATATGGGCAGTAGTGAATAATTAGTGTTTTTTTCCATAAGAACTGTTGGCCATTGTAAGACTGCTTTGTCCTAGAAGTGGTGGTGTTTATAATACTGCTTTGCCCCAGAAGTGGCAGTTGTGCATATTCTGTACTTGAAAGCAAAATTGCAGTGCCAGTGATTTGAACATAAACCAAATATGTACAGATTTTTTCTTTCAGAGGAGCTGTAAGGCCCTGTATACATAAAACAGAACATTTCTTTGGAAACAGGCTGCTGGCTCAGGGAATGTAACATATCTAAATGAAAGGATGCCTGAATTTGTGCTAAAGAATAAGGCACTGGAAGACTCAGAAAAGCATGTCTCTGCCCTGTTTGTCTAAACATTGAAGGGTTGGTTTAACTTTGATTTTGTGGAAGCTATCCTGTTTTGAGATAGTTTTCAAATGTCAGGCAGTTTGATTAAATACACTGATTGTCTGTGCAGGCAGCACAGCATATTCTGTCCAGCTGAAGTGTGGAGTGTGTGTCTCTCTCATGGTACAGTATTGAAACCTGAAGAATAATGAATTACAGATAAATTCAGCTTCGTAGCATTAATTATTGATTATTGGTATTTGGCAGTGGAAATCCTGACTGCTCGGCAGAAGAAAGCAGAAGAGCTGAAGAGGCTGACGGACCTAGCCAGTCAGATGGCTGAAGCACAACTGTCTGAACTCAGGGCTGAAATTAAGGTCAGGCATTCACTTTTTCTCAAGCATGTGAGCTGTCTGCACAAAAGCAAGGAAAGTGCTATCATGCTAACATGTCCAGGCTGCTCATTCCTCCTGTGGACCAGAGGGTAACTAGCTTTCTGTGGGGAAGTCATACCTTATTAAAGAATTAAAGGGCCTCTGAGCAATCTGGATATGCTATCAGAGAAGTGTAAGCTATCCCTTCAGAGGCAGAGCAGTGGGGAGTTTTGCTATTTGTGTATCATTTATCAGACCCAGTTCACAAGTAAACCTGATAGCTTCAGGTTGAATTGATCAAATGCACGCGCCCCAGTGGAGTGACCCACTTCCAAAACACGGGACAGATCCACCTACCACTGGGCTGTGAGAAGTGTTGTTTGGTAAGGATGTAAAAATTTTTGATTCTGCATAAAGATCCTGCCAGCAGGACAGTGTCAGGAGATTGCACAGCCTTAAAGCGGACTTAAGATAAGTATTGGTTGGTCTCTTGACCATCTATATAGTCTTCCAATCAGAATGCCAATTACCCCTAATTTGTCTGTATTTCTGCAGCACTTTGTGAGTGAACGGAAATATGATGAAGAGCTAGGCAGGTCTGCCCGATTTTCCTGTGACACAGAACAGCTGAAGACCCAAATTCAGCTCTGTGGAGAGAGTAAGTGTTGGTGGTTTATCATACCTACGATCTCAGAACGTAGCGTTCCAAATACTTGTCCAGGAAATGCTGGGCAGAGGTAATGGTATGTCTGTTGCCGAGTGAGTGTAGCAAGTCTGATGTGAATGGTACCTCAACACAGGAGGTTTGTTGAGCAGGCACACATTGCTTTTACAATTTACACCATACTATACACAGTGTACATGTGTTGCACAGACCATCTGCGTGTGTACAGTTGCCTTCTTTGTCAGAGATTTTCAGATATTACTGAGGTCAGTTGGAGTTTTCCATCCAAATGAAAAGTCAACTGTAGAGAACTCTCAAATTCAATAGCCACTTATGAATAATTAGTAAATTGGAAACTTCTTTGTGTGAGCATAGTATTATGAGATCAGTTAATCTGTCTCCTGCTCGGAAGCAAGTTCCCATCTGTACAAGAATATTCAGTGGGTTTTTCAGGAGCAAAAGTAATCCCAAATACTACTTTTATGAAATCATCTGCCTTTCTGCTTGGAAATTTGTATTCATCTTCTGCTCCATATATCATGTTCCTGATGTAAAATGTGAAATAGACTCTTTCTCATATTTGTCAAGCTTTTATCCTCCCCAAAAAGTAAATGCTATGATGCTTTGCTCCATGTCATCCTGCTGTATGGTATTCCATCAGCACCATCAATCAGGAGAAAAGCTATTAACACAATACCAAACTAGTGCATTTTGGTGAAAGGAAAATTTTAGGGATGAAATAAGTAGTGTTTCTAGTGTTTCCATTTCAATGCACTGATGAAAACATACATACAGTCCTTCTTAATGCAGGAAATTAATTATTTGTACCTCATCGTAGCAGAGCATTGTTTAAGCATATTCAGATATAGGCCTGTAGAAATCAAATCAATGAAGTTCAAAGAACAGTTGTTAGCAGGGAAGCAGTGCCATCTTTCAGTTGACAGAGAGAGAACTGGGTGACTGGAGATCCTCTAATCTGCTCTTAGTGATCTTAGAAGAGATAACTTAAATGCTATTCGCATGTCTTTGCTGGGGGCAAAGAGGTACAAAACTAATTGGACTGACATTTATCCAGAATGCTTGATGGTGGATTGTGCATCTTTTCTTTTAAGAATATGTTTTTATATCAAGCACTTCAGTTTTTATATGGGCTTCTGTGTAAGGCAGTCTATTTTAGGGAAGAGAGAGCAATAGCATTCAGTAACAGCATACCTTACAGAACTTGTGACAGAAAGTGCAGTTTCTTGTGCAGGTCATTGCATTGTCCTTGTAAAGAAGACACCTAGTGGGAGAATCTCTGATGTTAGCTTAAGTTAGTAGGAGCCTCAAAAAGCCACCCAACAAAACAGCACATGATGCTCAGTTGCTAAAATTACTCCGTGTCTTTCTTCTCTGTCCTAAAAGTTGAAAAATTGAAGTACCTATTAGATAAAAGAAAGGTGTCTTTTTCTAGTTCGTCATCTGTGCCAGAAGAAAACAGAGAAATTACATAATCAGGAAAATCAAAACCACAAATTAAGATCAAGATGTTTACTTCAGTAGCCTCAGGCTCCTTTTTGAGGCACCATTGCACAGAAGCAAACAGCTCAAAGAGCTTGTGGAAATGCAGAGAGGTAGGAATCAAAGGTTTGTTTGGTGTACTTCACATTCATATATGGAATTGCTTAAGAAATCTTCTGATTTTAAAATACTAAGAGGTAGAAAGCAGGAGTATACTAAGATGAACACTAACTGGTTCTTGATAGTGCTGACTTTGCCATGGTCTGCATGAAAGGGACTGGTGTATGAATTCGGTTCCTGTTTGATCGATAGCCATGGTACAGAAGTATCTTTCTTAACCATTTCTTTGGAGAGTCTATTGCTCTTTACTATCTTTTCTTTTTTGAAAACTATTAAAAAATACTGAAGAAGCTTTTGTAGCTGTTAGTCGAGTTGTGGTTGGTATGTATGTAAACTGCAAGCTCCACGCTCTTCAGCTTCCATGATCAGTGAATGATTTGGAATCAGATTTTTATATGGCATCTTCAGGCACGACTTCCTTTGACCTCAGGCATTAGAGAGTTACTGTCATTCCATTTTCTTCCTTCCTGTGTTTCTTCCTTTGTTGCCTGAAGACTCCTATTGGAGGCATTATTGATAGAACAGTGGTGTGAGGGGGCAGTCCTGACAACACGAGGATTTACCTTAGCTGGTTATAATTTCACAAGCTAACCCATAGGTACCAGGAATTTTGAGAAGTTTTCTCGGACAACCAAAGCCCAAGGCTGACAGTCTTGGCAGAAAGCAGGGCTTTCATGCTTACTGTTGGTGAAAAAGTTTGATGAACTACAGTGTTTTCTACTTTAGTGAAATAGGCAATGGGTCTATTTTAGCTGTTTGCTTTGTGGGCTTTGAAACAATTCTGACTTTTGCACAGCACATATTTTTTTATTCTTAAATAGTGCTAAACCAACTTGCAGTCTCAAAAGCTCCCAGGTGTAATCACAAGCTGAAATGTCTTCTAGCTAGCAAGGTAGCTCTCTAGGGTCTCCTTATCCTGGTCAATCTTCAGGTAGCTGCACCAAGGAAAATAATTTCTCCCATTTACAATACAGATGGACGAAGAAGTATAACCCATAGCACAAGCACGAGTACCCCGGATCCAGGGTGTTCTGGCCTTCTGCCAGTCTCATTCCAGTTTTTAGTGCACTTCCTCCACGTGGGTTTTTTTGTCAAAAGCAATCCTTAATGATGAGGCAGTGTCAAAGAAGTAAAACAATATGATTTAATTCTGATCTAGTTATCTAGCTTACTTCATTATCTAAAGACTTGAATCATGCTACAAAAATTAACTGTGAGCAGGGTAACAATTCAGCCTCAGATATTGATCATTTAACAGGTAATAGAGAATACTTCTTTTATTTTTATAGTTTCTCACCCAAAGAACAATTATTCCTCAAGAACACCATGTAGTTCGGTGCTGTCTTCATTGACCTCGCATGCAACAACTGGCAAACAAAATGCACACACTCGGAAGTCCTCTAGCAATGCCAAGAACTCTGATAATAAAACAGCCAGCACTACTAAAGTACAAAGTCATCATTCTTCCAATCCTACAGAATCTTCTCCCCAGGGAATTCCAACAAATAAGCAGGTAAGAAACGAGCTATAAACTGAACTAAATGGTGTCAAAAATATCAGGACAACTTTCATTATTGAAAGTTTTCACTGCAAAATCAAATACTTGTTTTTAGTCCATATTTAATTCACAATTTTAAAAGATGTGGAAAGGTTTACAGGCTGCTTAATGCAACGTATTAGCCATAGATCAGTCTTTGTGTTATATCAAAACTATTTCAATACTATTTTCTCTCTCTAGTTACACTGATAATGATTTTCTGCAATTTTTGTTAATTCCGGTGGCTGTATTTTATTACTGGAAGAATTCAGATAGCCTAACAATTATCCAATTTCTTTCTGGGTAGAATGGGCCTTCTAGTCAAAGACGAAGATTCAACCCACAGCACCAAAACGCCCGTCTCAATGGATCTCTTAAGCCACAAGGTGCCACTAACGAGGCAGATCAAAATAATGTAAGGAGTGGCTCCAGGTCTGAACACAGAAGACAGCAGCACAACAATTTCAGACCTAAAAATAAAGGAGCTATGAAAAATCAGGAGTCTGCAACTGCAAGGACCACAGAGAATGTGACGCATCCAGAAAAGAGCCGGCGGAAGCATCATGCACCAGACACCACAGATCACAGGCCTTTCCGAGGCGGTGTCAGCAGGGTGTCGCAATGCAATTTGTGCCCTGCAAGAATGGAGGTCTCTGCTGATACCACTGTTCTTTCAGTGCCAGCTGTGACTTTGGTGGCTTAAAATGTCACAGTGAAGGCAGGCAGAAAAATATTCTCATTTTATCTTCTTCCTCAAGATGCTTGTTGGTAAAGAAAATAAATCGGAACAGTCATTTTAAATCTGTTGCTGCTTAAAAGTTATTGGTATCTTCATTATTTACTAATTATCAAAATTAATGATACTTTCAAAGCTTTGCCCAATATGTTCACAGTTGTTTTGTCGTGACAATACAGAATCTTACCAAAGCAGCATATACTACTTAGAAGAATGAAATTAGATTGGAAAAATAAACTCAGAATTAAATTCACAATAGCAAAAGGTTTGTTGTAGATATGTGGTTATACAATCAACAGTATTGTTCTTTAGAACATCCTGTGTTAGACAGATCCCGGAGCACCTCTGTGCTGTGGTCTGCAATGCAATCAGATAATCTTTTAGAATTTTTCTGCAGTCTTTATTATACACCTCTTTATTTCTGTGCATGTATCTGTATGTGCATGTGTACGCACACATACATACATACACATGCATGCACACTGTATGCACACAGTATTGTTACATACAAGAACATTTCAAAAAGCAGCACATTTGATTTTAGCTTATTATTCCATAAACTGAGATCTTTAGACTTGCCTATAAATTGTACTGAATGTATTACATATTGGTATTTTTCATTGACAAACTATTTTTATGAAAATGCTCATTTCATTCAAGTTTAGAGTATACATAGTCATGGCTATTCAGATGCACAGCCCTATTCTCCATCCTTATCAGCCATTTTTCTATGACTAGTTGGATTTATTTTTTTGCATATGAAAAGTCACAGGTGTTCTAGACTTGAATCCAGATTATTTTTCTATATTTTTTGCTCTAGGAACCATCTGTCCTTAATGAGAGCTATGACTAATAAACTTGTTACAGCAACATGCAGCAGAATATGGAGATACATATTTGGGCAGATACTACATCCTTGTGAGTTTTCTATTAAAATAAAATCTTAGTGTTAATGTTCTGATTATGTATTTCAGAAAACTTGTTTCTTCCAAAAAAAATTAAAATCTTCTTTCTAAAACATTCTGTTGTTTGCTGCCTTGCAGTATCTAATCAGTTGTGATCATATTTGAACTAGATTTGCTTAGTTCAGCTGGTGTCAGTGGGAGGCTTTGGTTTGAGTTTGGCTTGGAATAGGCTTTTGCTTTTGGCTAAATTCCAATGCCACAAGTGCGCAGGACAGCATCAAGAGCTAATCTTGGATAAACCTATGTTAAAAGTTGTTATTGAAAATATTAAGGTATCAGAATAATCAGTAAAGAATCCAGGCCTGACATCAAGTGAACTAGAGGGCTGGGGGTCAGAATCAGAGAAATGTAAAAGGGTCTCTTTCCCAGTGAGGTCAGTAAGAGCTGGACACTTTGAACGTTTATTGTTGGTTATGGCTTTTTACCACTTACCTCTGCCTAATTTCCATGAGCTGACTACACGCTTTCTTTGTACTGAATTCCACTTTTGATTCATAAAGTATAAAGTGCATTGCCTATGAAGGATTTTGATTATTGCTCTTGATATCTGTACAATTTTCTACATGTGAATGATGGTAAAACCTGATTTTACAAGGCAAGTAGCTCATCTTCTTCTGGAATAGTGGTGATAAAATAAGTACTCATAGGTAAACATAGGCTTTTTTTAGCATTGTGGACCCTTCTCCTATCAGGCTTTTAGCTGAACGTTTTAAGTAAATGGAGCTGAAATTCCAGAATGTCTGTGCTGTGCACACCCACCAGAAAAGTCTATTTTCAAAATTTGCCATACTGCCATGCTGTAACTTCACAGTTAGAGATGTAATCACAATATCTGTATGGGTAGTACCCCAGAACAATATTATATTGCTTTTACATAATTTCTGAAAGTTACTTATACCTTTTCTTGTATCCCCTCTTAATAATATCTGATGTATTTATAATGACTTTTACTCCTGCCTTATAGCTTTTCCACTTAATAGGATTATTGGAAGAAGTTATTTTATTCTACAAGTCAGCTTCCTTACAAGCAGGCTTCCTCAAAACAAGTCAAATCTAACATAAATCATAACTCAGCACAACAGGATGACCTTGTGCTCTTCAGTACCAGCTTCTCTTTGCTGTGCTGGAGGCTTAGTACATGGCAGATCAGAACTAACAGGTGAGAGGAAGCATTTATCCTCAGGCTGTGAGGCAAACACACATTCTTGGATGAGAGATAAAAGTGTGGATTTGGCTGGTTCTGGGGACTCTGCAGTCTTGATGCAGCAAATGTGCTTTGGTATTGCAGTTACACATTGTAACTGTTACATGGCTGGCTCTGAAACATTGCTGTGTCAGATGTTTGAAAAAAAAAAAAAATCATTTAAACTACTTAAAGTCATTGGAAATGTTGCTCTAGAACTGAAACTATTAATTTTGGAAAGGATAAGTTTGTACTCTAGTTTGTATATTCCTTTCCTGGATCCTGCTGCTGTAGGAAAGCAACGTGGTCTGAGCTTGGATGGATGGATGGCATTTCCTGTGGTGAGTCTGTTTCCCCATGCAGTGACTGGGATGTATCAAAAGCAACTAAACAACCTGTACTAGAAATGTTTGTGGATGTTGTACCAGAAATTAGGATGAGCTAAGAGATGCACATAGGAAAGGGACGACTTTGAAAACGGTCTAATTATTGATGTGTGTGGTCCAGTGAATTTGCAAAGTATTACTCAGCTAAGTGATAAATGCTGTATAAGCAGGAAGATTTTATTTATTTACTTATTCCTGCAAAAGTAGTATTCTGTAGAAAGTACTCAGAAACTCAGAGAAGAGCAGAGGTCTGTAACACCAGCTGTGTCTGTTTCTGCTGCTTGACATTCTGCTAAAAGCTGTTGCTCAAAATGAATCTAGATCTCTTGGGGACATTTCCTCCACAGATTTACAGAGCTTTACTTCTAGCCACACTCTCACTCTAATTGCAGCTATGGAATAGACAGCTTCACTCTCAAGTTTTCAATGGTACAGCTTGCCTCCCGTTGTTGCTAAGTGAGAATTTGTCCTTCACAGATTGAGAATTAAACAGACAAAATCATCTTACCTCCTGGATAATGCTGCCATTTCTGTTTGGTCATACTAAGACTTGTACTACATAATGTTTATTATCTGAACATTTAAGTGGGTTTAAAGAAGTGAATGAACAGCTTGAAAGAAGGAAAGAGGTAGCTTCCTTAGGAGCAGTCAGTGTGTTTACAGTCGATACTGTCTTGAGAGAATCATCAGTTGTTTTACTTGCAAGGAACTTGAGCTATATTTCATACAGAAGCATCTCTGAATTAATGCCTAGTTCAGAGCTCATTTGACTGCGTTGTTTCCGTGGCTCTTAAGCTGAAAACGAGCCTGATGAAAAGTCTCTCTGAGAATCAGTGTTAACGTGCCCCTAGCAGATGAAACAACATCTGCTTGGTTATGGCAAGTATGAGTTCTCCATACTCTGAAGCATACAGATAGAATTACATCTGTTTGAAGCATATCCCGGTGATAATACGCACTTAATCATGGAGAAGTAATTTTCTGGAAATTAATTTGGAATTGCATTTTTCTACATTATGCCATATCATAGATGGTTTGGAAATAGTGTGAAAGTGAGGGCTAAACAACTGGAAAATTGACCGTGTTTGTGAGGGGAAAGAGAAAAGCATCAAAGTTCACTAGCGTGATGCACGTTACTCTTCAGAGCACAGCTATTAAATTGCTAGGGCAAAGAAGCTTTCTAACTGGTCTCTTTTATAACAATTGTACAAAGGTGCAAAACAAGCCATAATCACTTCAGTTGACTGTACCAGCTGGTAACTCTTTGAATTGGATGAGTGAAACATTAAGAAAACTGTGGACTTTGAAGAAACTTGGGATCGTACAGATTTGAGGAAAGTAGAACCTGCAAGAAACTCTCAGACTTGCAGAATTTCTGCTCTTTGTTCCAGGCCTCAAAAGAGCAGTCTGTTAGCCAGGTTAAGAGCTGACTAATCCTTGGATGGGCAAGTTTTCAGCTCTCTGCCTCCCAGGCAGAAGACTAAATGCTGTTTGATTTTATACTTTAAAAGGCTTTGGGTGGATATAGACAAAGCTGTAATAGTCATCTTGAAGGTTCAGCTCTTATAAAGCTGTTTAAAATCAGTCCATCCATTACAACAGATTGTTAACAAGCTTCACGGGATTAAAAATAAAAAGACAAAAGTGCTTATTTAAAAAGCCATGTTTGTTTCTCATCCAGTAAAAAAAATCAAGTCTCTAAATTTGCTCTACCTCCTCACCACAGCCACTTTCATTCACAATTTCATATGCTGAAATTAAAGGGAATGATTTTGTAATTTTTTTTTTTTAACTGCAAGTCAGTGTGTCTAGGACAAAGATGAGACTGAAGCCACTGGAATGCAAATGATATGAATGTTATGTGAAAAATACTACCAGAATGACTAGACAAGCCCTGAACTAGCACAGGCTTAGGAAGTCCAAAGGGATCAGTCTTAGTCTTATCTGCAAGAATCCAGACTTGTGAGCTTTTGTATGATGTTGAAAGAAGCCTACAAATTCACCCAAAGTTGAAGAGGAATCATTGTAAGAGGACCTAAATGGATACAGTAAAGGGCTCAGCTGTTCACTAAGTTCTAAAATAAAAGTCACACAGAAAGTAGTTATTTAAAAACTGCTTTTCAATCAGACTGGTATACATTGTGTCAATGAATTGCACGCTCACTAAAATGAAACTTGTTATTTATCTCCCTTAATTTCTGCTTTTTCTGGTCTCAAGTGAATCTCTTCTGTGGGATGGGGAGAGCCTTGGCTTTTCTGTGGCTTTTTAGGCTTATTACAGTAGTGTAAGGATTTTAAAGATAGGCTGGTCTTTACTATACGTGTAAATAGTAGAAAATTGCAATACTGCTCAGCTTTACATAACTATAATTCATAGCAAAAAACATCTCTTCAAACAGTATGTTAGTACTTGAAATTTTGCTGTTTCTCTTTTCTACTTTGCAAATGAAATTTCAAGTCCTTGCAGTTACGACAAAAAGCCTAAAAATGTGATTTCTTCTAAATAACCTAGAAAACAAAAGACTTTAAGAAGCAAATTGTAAGAATACTTCATTTTGGCAATGCGATAGGACTTTGCAACATCTAAAGCCAGGTGTATTTACTGTGTTGCAAAATTATTAGCAACAACAAAGCAGTACCCAGCCATACACAAACAATTGCACAAAATGAAGCCAAATGTGGGGAACTTAAACAGCATTGGTTTAAACATATCCAATTTAAACCAAGTCCAAAAGGACTTCTTAAAAAGTGAGCCAAATTCTGCTTTTCTTTGCTAGTAGAAACATACAGGAGCTCTTCAGTATCGTTGCTTGTAATGCACCCTAGTACAAGGGAGGACAAGAAGGACAAGTAGGAAACTAGTGTACATGTCTCAGGTCTAAGGAAAAACTGCCTTATTCCCTAGTCATGCTCTTCCTTCCTGTTTATCAGTTTTCTATATGTAAAGATGGTCCCTTTAATTGCTACCAATAATAAAATGGTAACTTCTCCTCACTGCAAGTACCAGTATTTGTGCATTCAGCTTAAAATAAAGTCTTTACAGTACTCTGTATATTGCACACTTGTGACAAATTTGAATCTAATAACTGGTATTCATTGTTACTATTTTTCCCCTACTTGAAATATATGGATTAAGGAAATTAACTGTAACTGAATTTGATAAGCTGTTGTCTTCTGTGCTGTGCATGTATTCCTTTTAAAAGGCCAGTAGTACAGCCTGACACAAATATGAATGAGACACCATAATATTGAGCATGCTGTGTGTTTTAGAGTTTTTTTAGCCATGTTTCTTCCTCCCAACTTCTAAAAAGTACTTAGAAATAAAATCAGAAAATACACTTCATTTCTCCCTCTGCTCTTCACTAACTCTTCACTATCTTCACCGTGATTTCCTACCAAATCCTTGAATAACTAACAATATGAGATGATGAGCTGTTCTTAGGCCAGATGTTCCCAAGCTACACAGCCTATCAGGCTGAGTCCAATGTTATCCATCCACTTTATTACTCTTAAGCTTGTTGCTCTCTGCTAACGCAGCTGGTTCTTTCTTGTTTAGTACTGTTGAAGTAGTAGGAATTTCAGCAGCAGCTTTGTCCTGTTCACTTGTTTTACTGGACACAGATGATGACTGAGAAGGTGTCATGAGAAACAGTGGAGTTCGCTTCAGCTTTACTGCACGGCTGCGTATGGGTTTTCTAGGCGCTGAGGTGTTGAAAGTCATTTGACATGGTGCTTCATCATCAGCACTCTGCTTTCCATGGGGCACCTGGGAATTGCTGGGCTCTGGCTTGCATGCTGTGGACACAGAAGCTGCTTTGTGCAGTATCAAACTTTCACTATTTGGTCGTTTAAGAGTTACTGCAGAATGTGAAGTGTTGCAAGCAGCTACCTTTAATGAAGCTGAATTCTTGACTTTGATATGTGTACTTGTTGAAGGACCTGAGAATCTAATTGGCTTGGGGCCCACTTTGCATGGTATGTAGTCTTCCACTTCAGAGAAATCAATTAAGCGTCTGTAAAACAAAGGATCTTAATTGAAGAAACAAACTATGTATTTGAGTTATTTTTTTTATAGTTACAAAATCAGCAATGCACAAATCTACTGTTCTATTAATTTTTGCTGGTTATCACATATTGTTCTCAACTGTTGATCACAGCAGTCAGGCTTGCCTTTGCATCAATAATACAGCAATCTCTTCTACCGCTGTAAGTCATGTTACATGCTAAAATTGGTAAGAAATGGTGCACAAACTGCTGTTTGAAAATGAGGAAGAAGGCAGGAGGAGTTACAGAAAGAAAATATTGAAGTACTACAGTTTTCACCAAATAGAAAATTCAGTAACAGTTAATCAGATATGTTTTGAGTTATCTACCAAAGTGTCAAGATCCAATTGCACAGAAACAAAATACTTATAGTTCTACATTATGTAATTTGAGAAAAGAAGAATATCCCTTTCTCCCTTCCCCCTCCCTTTCTAAATAATTAAAGATAACCCGTTTTGGAAAAAAAAAATAAAATAAATCTGTGTAAGAAAGCCTGTAGAATCTCATGGCAACTCTAACTGTCTAAAGTAGAGAGTAATTTTTAAGTAACTCAGAGAACCATTAAAGAACAGAGTAAGGGACACTACTAAAGCACTGACATTCTTCAGGATGCTTGCATTTTGGATTTCAAAAGATTAAATGCCACAGGAATCCATATCAAGAGAGAAAAAATGTAAAAGTGTAATATTTCTTATCATTACTCTTAGAAAAGTGGTAGAAGGTGACACTTCAAGCAGAAAGCCTGCAAATAACTGAGTGCTCATAATGAATCTAGGAAGATTTTCCTCAGAGCTCTAAGGTAAGAATGTATTCTTGAAATCTGTACATCCTAGACCAAAAGAACCATTAGAACAAAAAGGAAAATTTAAGCATTCAAAGACTGGGTGTTTTAACAGCTGCAGTGTAGTACAGGTAAAATGTAATCAGTAACTAGATTAATTTACAATAATATTTCAAGATGGTATATGCTCTCACAAGGATTACTGCAGGTAATTAATACAGCTCTTTGGGTACAGAAAAAATAGAGAAGACAAAGCAGAGAAATGGGAGATAAAAAGCAAAGGTTGCAGTGGAGCATTCAGGAATATATGTGTTTGGCAGTCAGTCCAGTGGTCATGCTTCTTCCTTAATGAGCTATGAAAAGCAAAGAATACAGTATCCCAAAATGATGGGGAGATGGGGATTTTCAGTTGGATCACTGTGCTGTCATGGCTCTGTGGCTGCTGCTGAAATGACAGCATGGCCAGAGAGACAAGGTAAGCAGGATCCTCCTCCTTAGATAGCAGGAAGATGCTGTTGAGTGGCTCAGGTAAGTGTAGATGCATCTGCGAATGCTGCTTTTAGGTAATGTATTGCAAATGGAAGTGTTGTCAGAAGTATGACCACAGAACTGGAAAGAAAATATTCTAGTGTAAAAGTAGAGCTTTTTAGAAACATGAAAATCACCTAATCTTTTCAAATTTTCAATTAGCTAGTCCATTTAGCTAATGCTGTTCTCTACTTTCTGAAATGACTCATTTCCACCCTCACATGATGCTGTAAAGGCTGTAGAATAGAATTTCAGCAGCCTAGAAAAGGTAATTTCCTTATATCAAGGTCAGTTCTGCTTATGAGCTCTCAGTGAATATGTTACATGAAAATGTTAAGAGGAACAACTAAGAAAACTATTCAAAGAACCTGAAACTACACACATACACACACACACAAAATGTTTGTGCTGTTTTCCATTGCATGCTAAGCCACCTATGCAGGTCGCCATACCTTTTATGAACTGGAGGCATATGATGCAAACTGCCTTTCAGAGAACGCTCTTCAAGAGTCCAGCATTCGATGAGCTCCTGCGGCACTCTCCAGTAGCTGACACCTGCATTTCAAAGAGACATTGTATCACTGATTGTATCACTGAGCTGAGAGAACACGGTATTGTGTGTACCTCCCCCAGATTAAATGAAGGCATGTATTTTATTGTGCAGAATTTCAGCTTTGAAACTATGCTGACAAGTAACCTGTGCTTACAGCCAGCATGCCTTTAGGGTTTCCACCAGAGTGCTCAGGGTCTCCATCACCTCTTGCATGCAATGTTTCTCACTACGTCTATTCATGTATGTTAGCTCACATCTGCTCATTAGAACATCAATCAAGACTTTTTGTGTTTTCCCTTCAAATAACTGCTCTATTGGAGTTTGTATGTGTCACATACTGAATTAGTGGAAACACCCACGGATTTTATTATTGTATAGTTATTTGGCATTTTTTTTTTTTTTTTTTTCTGTAGAAAAATACTAAAATAGAAGCAAAGAATTAATACTGTACCTCTTCCTTCCCAGGTGCCGAAAGCATCCATCATCTTTTTCAGTTCAGCTTCAGAGTAATAGCTCCAGATGTATTGGACATTATTTCCAGCTTCTCTAGAAACATTGTTTGCAAGGTAAACATGTTACCTTGTTACAAGTTACAAGTTGTTACAAGTTACATGGTAAATCTACCTAGGATCCAAAAATTTAACACTGATGAAGTAGTGTTACAGCTATTATTCTTCTACCAAATTCCAACTATGAAAGGACCTCGTAGTGAATGTTTTGTAAAGTGGGTAAAAAAAAGTTACTTAGATTTCATTGTCATTTCTATCAGAGATCCAAATTGCCACTCCCTACTGTCTGCACACCTGTGAATGCCTGTTGCTGGAAAAGCTATTCAGGAAAGAACAGATGTCCATGAAAAACATAATTACAGAACTAATGGTGTAAAATTTATTCTTCTAACTACATATTTTCAAAGGGAAAACACAGTAGGACAAATACCTGAATTACTATGTATCCAAAACATCTCAGAGTAGATATTCATTTTCCCAGCGTAAATTTAGGAGAATATGTATCTTAATTATAAACATGATGCAATATCAAAAGCTCTAAATAATTTTTCAGTGAATTACACTTCTGATTCTGTACGGTGGGACCAAGGGAAAGACAAACAGCTTCCAGGCACTTGGAAGAACTACAGGTCTACTAATATCTTAAAATTTCTACTGTAAAATGCATTCATATTTGTTGAAATGTACACATCCTTTAAAGAATTTAAATCATTATTTCATCTTCAGAAAGGCTGCGTTTAATATTTTTAACTGCTGTCATAGCAGACTACAAAATAGAACCCCTTAAATCACTGCCAGCTTTGTGAATATTTGGGGGGACATTTTCAGGATTCAGTGATGATTCTTGGTGTAAATATCACTGATAACACTTGATGTAATCATCATCCTAAGTTATAATTGTAAATGGTTGAGATATTTTAAAAATGGCAACTGAGATCTTAGAGCAATTGCATGCCAGTGACCTTCTGTAGATCTCTTGAATTCTTTTCCGTTGTGCTTAGTCTTTATTTTGTTAAATCTGAATATTATATTAGCTGGGTGTTTTCAAAGCAGGAAATAATCTCATTCCTGCCAGTGATTTATAGTGTAATAATGCTATATTAGCCAAATAAAATAATATTTAGGTATTATTATGATATGGAAGTCTTCATAGTCTTCCCATAGTGCTTTCATGAGTTTGAAAGTCAGCTTACCTTTTGTAGATACTTTTACTGTGAATTTTTGTTCCTAGCTCCTTTTTAATTGCATCAGTCCCATCAGCCCTTGTGGCATACACACCAATAATTTTACTCTCACAGCTTGCCCCAGAAGTGCCAAGATAGTGCAGGACCCAAACTGTAGGCTTGGTGCAGATTAAATTATAAGAATCACAGAAATCCAACAAAGCCTGGAAAAAAAAATAAAACAAAGAAGCAAAAATATTAATACTAATTAAGTTCAGTGTTATAAGCTTTCATTCTGAAATTTTCTTAACTGTACTGGTGACCTCTTTTAAGTATATCAAGGATGTAGTTTATCTAGACTATTGTGAGCACTATATCTTATCGGATGATAGCAGAGAATGTCCTCCAAGTAGGAGAAATGCACAGACAGGCAACAGGAATACTTGAAGATGGCCCCGTTTTAAAAAAACCTCAAAAGTCTGGAACTGCTTTATGCTTTTCAAAAGAAGAATAAGGGAGAAACTAAAGAACTACAGAGAACTATACAATGTCTTTCCTACTACACAAGTTTTCAAAGCAGACTTGCACATAAGAGTCAACTTTAAACTGCTTCTGTAATGTAGTGGTGGAAAAGTTGAGTACTTGATAGCTATGACTGTGTTATCAGTTCTAGAATTTCTTATCCTAAATCTCAGAATTATTTGAAGAGGTAAAAAAAAAAAAAAAAAAAAAAAAAAAAAAAAAAAAAAAAAAAAAAAGTGCTAACTTATACACGCATAGTTTTAGTATCTGCTGCTAACAAATGGTGTGATACATCTTTAGAAGAGTGCATCTTTTAAAATATAAGAAATATACTGACCTTCTTAAGCTCTACATTTGACCTTAAAGAATATGTCTCCATTTCATTGGCCAAATGGTCAGACAGACTGTATGGATAAGGGATGCCAAAATAATCTGCTTCCTCCTGCAATGCAATTTGAATCTGTTTATCCTCAGGAATCCGAACTTCTCCATGAAGATAATCCAAAAGATATTTAAACAAACTTCCATCTCGATCAATCAGACAGGCTCCTGAAAACATACACATAATGAACTTAAGATGCTGCTTCTAAGATTTCTCAATTATACCAAATCATCAAGTAAAGCTTTTGTATGAAACTTACTCTCTTTACTTATGTAGGAGAAGTAAGTAAGTATATTTTTTCTGTTATTTTAAAACTGCTACTTTGTTTCCATGGAATAATAGTTATTTGAAGATAAAACTCATAGTGAAGAATTTTTTGCTTGTTTGGAATGTCGGTGATATCACTGATGTGCACAGGACCATGCCAGTATAAATCTCAGCTAAGTGCTTAAATGCTAAAATCTTATTCTAGGAGCATTTCTAGAATTTTTATTTATTTATTTATTGCTATTGGAGAGATTTTTTTTTCAATTTTGGATCTAGGTGTAAAAAGTAGCACCAGTTTTTGTATGTATCCAGCCTCAACTAATCTGGATCTTGCTTAAGTTTTACAATTCTGTTTGTTTCTTTCTCTCTTTTGATGCTGGGCTCAATGGCCACAAAATAGCCACTCAAGCTGTACACTGCTGTTTATAATATGCTACTCACTGCAGCTGAAGGATGATAGTAAAACCCTGCTTTTAAAAAGTTTCAAGCATTTCAGATATTTTAAACTGCCAGAAGTGGGCAACAAGAAGTCACTACTGTCCATCCAGCATAGTTTTAGAACTGGGCATACTTTGGCAGTCACTTCCAAGTCACAAACAGGGGTGAAATCTGACTCATTAAAAGTTTTATTCAAGTTTTCATATCAAACCATGCTGGCCAAAAATGCTATCTTTAATGGGTACTGAGGCATTCTGAAACAAAGATAAAACCTCAATCTCCCTACATAATGAGCAGTCGGAGTCGGATTGGGAGAATATAGGAAGGCATAAATAGGACCCAAGTTAACACTCATACTGTAATAGTGTATTCGTCAATTTTGATTGCAGCAAAGCAGGGCTAAGTGCTGTACAAACATGTATGTTTGCAAACAGAAATGTCCTGTGGAATTCTGATGAAGTACTCATAAGTCATGCACGCATAATTCATGTATTCAAGAAGCTCAGCAAGTTGGAAGAAAAGAGACGCAATAAAGTGGATACGTAAAAGCATGTATTTACCACAGAGCTCCCTAGGCGGAATGTTTTAGGTGCAGCTTTAACATATTTACCAGACTCATCCATTTTTAGAGGAAAACGTCCACTAAACATAGAAGCTAGCATGGAGTCCTTAAAGCGGCACAGGGACTGGCGCCTGGCGGTGTACAGACATCCTCGCACGTTCAGCCGTAGGATGCCCTGCTCCTCTGCAGCCTTGTCCTCTTCCATCGCATTTGCAAATGAGATGTTAATTACGAGCTATTCTACACTGTAACAGATACAAAGAAGTGTCAGTCTAATGCCAAGGCCGAAATATTGCACAGAGATCCAAGCATTAGCTCAGCTAACACGCCTGTTGCATAGTACTGTAATCAGAATCACAAAATTCGAAATGGTGCTTACACCTTCACTGTAAACAACGATGACATTTATTTTGCCGGAAAACATGCAGTTACTCTTTTGAGGCATACGAGGGGGCAGATTTGTGGTTAGTACGTGTGAAAGACGCGCTAGAAGGACAGCAACAAAACGCATCCTAGGAACTCTCGGAGAGCCGCCCCGCGCAGGCCCGTGCGCTCCCTCCTGCGCCGGAGCCGCTCCGCGGGAGAGGCACAGCCCACCCAGCCCTCCGCAGCCGCGGGCGCGCACACGCCGGGACGGCGCCTTCCAGCCGCGCGCGGGGCGGCCGCCATCGCGCGTTACCTGCGCCGCCGCCTCCCCGCGGCCGGAGCGGGCCGGGCGCCTCCGGGCCTCCTCGGCTCCGCAAAATGGCGGCAGGAAGGGCCGGGCCGGGGACGTGCGAGCGGAGCCACCGCGGCATCTCCCGACCGGGGGCACCGCCGGCAGCCCCGACCCGAGCCCGCAGGCAGCAGGCGGCCCGCCGGGCGCGGCTTCGGTGCCTTCGTCCTCCGAAGGGAGGCGTGCATGCGTAAACTCGGCTGCTCTGTAAGGCAGAAACCTTTTTTCTTTTTTCTTTTTTTTTTTTTAAATCTTAGAGCACGTTGTTAACGCTTTAATATATTTCAAACATCCTGGACAAGTGCAGACTGCTAGGTGCTTCCCGTGCACTCTCACGCGCAACAGCTTAGAGAGTGCCCTGCTCGAAGCGGTTCATGGCTGTGGTGCAGTTGCTTGCTGACCGAAATTCTGCATGAACAGACAAACAGTGTCAGGTTCTCATGATAAGAGCCTGATATTTGTAAATGCCAAATTAATAATTGTACAAAATGTTGTAGTGCCAAACTGCTGGTTTCCACAAACTTTCTGGAAAGTACTCGAGCTGCCTGTATGTGTAGAAAAGAGATAAAACCTAGAACATTAATGATTCTCCTAATTGGGACCCGAAGCCCATTAAGAATGCAGTTAGCTTCCCACTGCACATGCAGGAACACACCCATATCATTTTTAAGCTTTGAGAGCTGTTATCACAGTTCTGTCTTTCCCTCACTTTCCCTCTCATCCCTACTCAGTTTAAAGGCTGATAATGGGATCTCAAGTGATTGCAAACCAGACTCCTTCCCTATTTAGTGCATGCAGAATGTAAAGCCTCCCAGCCTTTTAGGCTCTTCCCCCCTTTAAGCAGCTGGTAGCTGAGGATTGTTCACTTGTGAAAAGTTCCTCAGCTGAATGCAAAGGAAAGTAGCACCCAGGTGCTAACACAACACTTATTTTGCTGATTATCAGCAGTTGTGACATAAACGTTAGCTGGAGGCAGATTGGGGATTGCTCCCTCAGGAGATGGGACTGCTGTAAAAGTGAAGGAAATGAAATCTCATGACTGGAGCTGGGTGAAAATACTGCCTGCTTGACAGCAGAGGGAGGTGAGTCACAGTAACTTGTCTGACTTTTTGTTGTTACAGTTGCATGATGTTGTTCTGTTATTTTCTCAGAATTTACAGTGGCTGCAGTTACTCGAAGCTGCTTTGTGAGGGGAAACATACCACAGGTATGTAAGGTGCGCTGGGTCAAGTCTGTGTTTTAAAAGGATTGTGTAGAAGCATGAGGTTATGCAGCTTCAGGACCACGCTGAGAAACTGTGCCAAATCTCATTTGGAAATGAGGGGGAAAAAATGCATGGTTTATTATTGTTATTACAGTTTCACCTTTCCATCTCTCTGTAAACTTTCAAATAAATGAAAACAGTAACTTTTTCCCCCCTTTTCTCCTTTTCCCCCAAAACTGTTTACTATGTATCTATTAATGCTTAGGCCAACTGCAGCAATCAGTGTGTCTGCCTGAACTGACGGTAGAACTAGGCTCACGTGGGGGAAGAGAATGCGTGTGAGGGAATATTAAAGCATGTGGGCTGTGCCTTTGGGATCAGAGCAGACTTTGGAGGAAAGCATCTTGCTGGGCTCAAGTACTTTCTTCCATCTGCCAAACCTAACTGCCTGAAATGGATGAGATGAGCCTTGCTCCAGTTGTAACACGGGAGCCTCCTATATGTGCAAGGAGTGTGCACACTCAGTGTCATCTTTCGTTTGCAAATTTGTTGATGTCGCTTTGATAACTGCCTTGATACTTGGGTTGTTGCTTCTTCTATTGCAACTCCTTTTAAAGGGACTATTTCACCAAAAAAAAAAAAAAAAACAAACAAACAAAAAAAAAACACCTATACGTAAAGGCCTTTCTTGTATGAAACGCTACTCTGTAATGCAAAGGCTGGCATTTCAAGATCTAATGTAATTCTTTGCTTCAAAACAAAAAGCTGTGACGGGCAGGAACCATCCCGGCAGCGCCGTTTGTGCTGCAAATGTGCTCCATTCGCCCACAGTCAGATCGCGGAGGCTGCCTGCTTTCCTGAACTGACTGCCTCAGCCCGCGGGCGCGAGGGCGGGAGCGAGGGTTACCCGCCGACGGCCGTTGGGCTCGCGCAGCCGTTGGCCGCCCCTGAGGCGAGGCGGGAGCGCTGCCCCCCGGCGGCGAGGACGAGGGCGGCTGAGGGCAGGGCGGCGCGGCGGGACGCGCCTCCTCGGAGCCGCTTGCGGAGAATCGTTCGCTGCTCCGACGGACTTCGCAGCCTGGTCTTTCTTGCTGTGTGCTTCGGTACTTACCACCCGTAAGGCGCTTTATTTAAAAAACTTACTTCTAAAATTTGGCCTGAAGAAGCTGATTCGGTTGCACTGTCAAGTGATGTAAACTTTTGTTTTTTTCATCTCTCCCCTGCCCCCTTCACTTTTAAGGGTAGATCTGAAGAGGTAACTTGATGGAATATATGAAGGTAAAATCTCTCATCCTTGTAGTCTTCATATTTGTTAGTAAAATATGATAATGTGACCTAAATCTTGGATAATCTCCTCATAAAGAGATAATGCGGCCTAAGCTCAAAATTTGTGAGCGAAATCATGTGTCATTTGCAGATTCCTCTTGCCAGTGTGCATTCCACCTGACAAGGTTCTTTTTGATGATGGATAAACAAGCAACTGCTAAATTATCCACTGCTTTTTCTTCGGGTGCTGTCAGAGGACACAGGAAGAGGGACAGAGCGTTACAAACTGCAAAACTGAACGCTTCTTTGGCATCTAAAATCAAATCTAAATTAATAAGTAAGTCCTGTGAAGCCTTTTACTGTGCTTAGAACTTAGAATGTTGCTTAGAACTTAGAATGTTGCTTAGAA